>NW_026031865.1:0-607 GCF_019186545.1 Solanum stenotomum
TTCATAAATTAGTCTTGTTCTTTGTAAGAATTTCCTGCACATTGAATTTTAAACACGAAAAGTGATTGTTTTGAGCATGTTGTGAATCTAGAACTTGAATCTAAATTTGGAATGGATGTGGAGATTTTCATGTGGTATTGTGGGTGTTAAAAGGTGTTGTTGTAGGTTGTTCACTAGTTTGGCTGCATAATTACTACCCTATTTTCCATGCTCTTTGATTCCATTACATGCCTTCAAGGTGTTTGACAAAATGTCCAACTATGGAGAATTGATGAATCGATGCTTTAAAGCTTGAGTTATGAGAAGTATGGCAATCCAGAGATGTGTTGATGGCAAACTAAGCTTTTATATGTGTTCATTCCATAAGTGAGATTGCATTAGAGCCTAATGGGAATTTTCTATATAAAGTGTTGCATGACCATGCCCGGTCCGGGGGAAAAGAACCGGACAACCATGTGAGAGGTTTATATCTCACCACCTAGGATGCTTGGGGTGTGACCAACATCAACCATGTGAGAGGTTTATACCTCACCACCTAGGATGCTTGGGGTGTGATCAACATCAACCATGTGAGAGGCTTATATCTCACCACCTAGGATGTTTGGGG
>NW_026031866.1:0-676 GCF_019186545.1 Solanum stenotomum
GTCATGTGTAGTCTAAGAGTTTAACAGAGTTTAGAAGTCACTTGCCTCAAAACACTTCAACTAGTAACTCAAATTTGAGTTTTACCCTTCCGAGCACGCTCCAAATCACCACAATCTATTCATAAATGGAATCTCACAATCAATATGAATCTAACAACACCAATATCGTGAAATTTGGAGAAAATGGTCAAAAAAATCCCGTTCCAAAAAAATTCTCGAAATCTGGAAATTTTTAGTGAAAAATGTTCCCTAAGAAATTTAGAATCCAATAGTGAAAACCGTTTCGAAAAAGGAGTTGAAATGAGTTCACAAACTCAAATTTTCTATTAAATTCGGATTAGGCAAAAACCCCCAAATTTTTCAGTTGAGATCTCAAATTTTGATGTTAAAATCCATAAATAATCGATGGAAATCAAAGATATAAGTTGGAAATAATTTACCCAATGAATTCTTTGCGAAAACCCACTTGAAATCACCTATTTTCGAGCTCTCAAAGTCTAAAAATGGAGAAATGGGTATTTTTCAAGTTGGGGGAAAATGGCTACTGTTTTTGGCTTTAAAAAAGAAGAAAAAAGACTGCTGTTGCAGCTAAAAAAACACAGCAGCTGAAACAACAATAACACCAAAGTTTAAGTCCCCGTTGGACCTTCGAGATTCGTTCGGTATCTCGTGCACA
>NW_026031867.1:0-421 GCF_019186545.1 Solanum stenotomum
TGTAAAGATAAAATATTTGAAATATAGAGAAAATATTTGAAATATTTATGGTAATCGTTATTAGTGTCATGCACATATACTAAAATTCAAGTATGAATATTTAAGAAAAAAATTGTTCTTAAATGATGTCCATCATTTATTGGTGACCTTTTTTATATTGATATTCCCTTTTCTATAGTTTGTTGGTTAAATTTTCTTTCAAAATCGAATGAGGTAAAAGATAATACTACTAAACATACGTCACTTTCTCCACATATTTAAACTCTAATTATATCTTGAAATGTTTCAATGATATCTGGTCATTTTGATCTCAAGAAACAAGCAACTCTATGACAATTTGTATTAATCATTTTAAAGCACTTTTCTATGTTCTTTCAAGCTTTAACATAGTAATATTAATTTCATTTTACAATATCATATA
>NW_026031868.1:0-368 GCF_019186545.1 Solanum stenotomum
GTGTATAAATAGAAAAATAAAAAACATACACAATAATATAGCTAGAAAAAAAGTTAAATTGTAGTCATTTTTTATAAATACCATACTTATAGCTATTGTACTTTAATAACCCTATAAATATAGTCATTTTTGTAAGTTGCTACTTATTCAACTCTCATTTTTAATAATTGTAACCAAATAAAATACAACAAAAAATTAGTACCGTACGTGGAATTATTTGTTCCTTACTCACAACTAAAATAAAATATTAGTGTAGGTACGGGATACATATGACTAATATATTCATTGTGATGCACCCACCATAATACATGTGCCAACTCAAACTAAAAAAGTTATTACTTTCCAAAAATATTTGTAGAAAAACGACA
>NW_026031869.1:0-279 GCF_019186545.1 Solanum stenotomum
AAGACAAAGCAAGCAGAGGAACCATATCGATGTATTACTCAACACAGAGCACCTTACTAGGCAAAATAAGATGGTAAAAATCACCTAGTAGTGATATTCCAAGATTCATCCCACCCAAGTCCTTCATCATCCATTAGCAACCGCATCAGCTCTGGAATCGTAAGAGTTGGATGTGTGTCATTTAGTTGTATCGCAACCTTCTTGGGGAATTCAGACCACTGGTGAGAACCCTTTCCATCTTCTCTCTCTTTGAATCTGGCAATAATATCCTGGTGTTGA
>NW_026031870.1:0-268 GCF_019186545.1 Solanum stenotomum
TGCATGACACCTAGATAAATATTAGCCAACTGGATAAATATTAGCCACCTGGATAAATTTTAGCCACCTAGATAATTAAATGTCAAACTTTGTCACCTAGATTAGAACTTCCGAACTAATCTCTAAACCTCTCACTAAGCTCTAACTTTTGGTAAGAAGTGTAATCGACAGACGAACTTTTGGCTCTCTAAGAAGTGTAATCGACGGAGTAAAGGATAGATTTCGCGGATCTCTTTCTAGATTTGGGTTAGTTGCAGTTCTTAGACGT
>NW_026031871.1:0-652 GCF_019186545.1 Solanum stenotomum
AAAACCAGAAGAATGACCTACAACACGAGCACTAAAAGAAGGATTTATTTCAGCAAAATTATTAACCAGATATTGTAAGCTAATTGGTCATAAATACCCGGACCATATATGTTCAAAGTGCAACGGAGAAGATAATATAATTCCAGACGTCCAGTTGGAATAATCAACGAGGAAGAAAACAAGAAGGAGAAAGAGATATGAACGAAAAAAGTTATGTGTAAAATAATGTAAATGTAAAAGTCATAATAGTTGTCATAAAGTAGGTATGGGTCTTTTGTACAAAATATGACAAGTGTATGTGGTAGATAGTGTACATTATTAGTATGTGCAAATAAGTCGTAAAGAGGATAGTGGTAGACAAAACAAGAACTATTCATGAATAGTAGTCATGAATAGTAGTAAATAGTAATGGACATGTGTAAAAAATGTGTTAGGATAAGTATTTAGAATAGTAAATTTGTATGTCTATATATAGACTTAGTAGTAAACATTGTAAAGACGGGCAAGGCCTAACTTAATAAACTTTCTTTCAAAAAACTCTCTCAACTAAAAATTTAGTATTTAGATAAATGGAGCAACAATCTGAAATCCAGTCAGATATTTCAGATAGCATGGCTAAGCAATAAGCAAAGGTATATTGTTCAAAAAATAT
>NW_026031872.1:0-222 GCF_019186545.1 Solanum stenotomum
ATCCCCTAGGTTATAGAAAGTTAGTTGGCCTTCTTTTTTTCGACTCCAGTGAAAGAAAAAAAAAGATACTGTAACAAGTATTATTCAATTATGGAAATACAAAAAAAGGGTAGTGAATTCTACATAACTATATGATTTCCTTTTCAAGGAGAGCAAAATGCTTGTTGGGTAGATAGTATGTCATATAGTCATTCGGATAGTTCTCTAAACTTTTCATAGCTC
>NW_026031873.1:0-9215 GCF_019186545.1 Solanum stenotomum
CTTCCAAAATTGGTTCGCAGAAGGGGATTGATTAACTCGTGTTCTTTTAAGTTTTAATCTTGTCAAACACTTCCAAACTCTAAAACTGACTTGAAAGTAGATTTGACCAATTTTTAAGTCAATCCAAACAGACTCTTAGTTTCAATGCCTCTAAATGCATGACATTCTGAGGATGTAATGCAACTCTCTCATATTTCTTAATGGGTGTTTGGTCGTAGACTTCAAATATTTTTCATTTTATTTGAAATTTATGTAGTTGAAGTAGAAGATGAAGTAGTGTTTTATTATACTTCATGAAAAGAATATTTGAAATAATATTCATATTTGAACATATTCAAGTACAACTGCAAAAGTGAAAAGTAAGTTAATTATTTTTAAAAAAAAAACTGTTTTCATTCGTCAATAATCCTATTTTCAACGAACGTATTAAACACTTTGAGATTGACTATAACTTTGAGCGAGAAAACTTAAATGAGGGACTGATTTCCTTTCAATATGTAATTCCTACTACATTACACTTGGTTGATGTTCTTACTAAATTCTTTGACATAGAGCAACATAATGTTACTTTCCAAGCTGTATTTGGGCTATGAACGGCATCAACGAGCGTATTATTATACAAGATAGCTAAGATAAAAATTATGTTATTAAGCGTGGAGCCTTCTAGGGCTTCCAGCTTGAGGGGGTGTTAGGAATGGGCCTAAGCTGACTGGGCCAGCCCATGAATTTAAACTTCCTTAGCTCTTCTTTATTTTCAGGCCATTTTATTGGACTCAATTTCTTATTTAATGTCAGTGATTTAGTGTCCGTTTGGATTAACTTATTTTTAGGTGTTTTTTTTTTATAATTTTGAAGGTGTTTGAAAAAGTTTTTAACCATCTACTTTTAGGCCAAAAAAGTTTTAAAATAAATCAAAAGTCAAAAGTAGGGTACCATCTACTTATGACTTTTAACTTTTGACTTAATATGTTGCTCACTTCGTCCCTTTTTACTTGTTAAATTTTTACTATGCACACCTATTAAGAAAATATTGATTGGTATAGTAACTAGCGAGTTTACCATTTTATCTTTATTAATTAATAGGATCCCAAATATATATATACTCACTACATTTTTCAAAAATATTAATAAATTGAGGGTATAATAAGAAAAAATAATTTGTCCTTTCTTTATTTTTTCAAAAATGATCACAAATAAGAAGGGACATCAAATTAACAAATATTTAACGAATATATATGGACGGAAAGAGTACTTTTTATAAGCCCATTCAAACAGATTTTTAGTGTTAAATAAGTCAGTTATATTAGTTTGATATAAATATTCGGTATGCATAAGCATTTACCTCCGCATGCCAGGATCCAGAATGTAGAAAGCAATTTTTTTTCCTAAATAAGGATGCATACATCATTTTCTAAAAGGTAAATTATTATTTCCTTACATTGGTATTTTTAAATATAGTAAATTAATAAATAAGATTTTTCATACTTCTTAAAAATATTTTTTGTGGAATCTTAATATTCTGAATTGATCAATTTGAAATCAACACACTTTAGTTATATATTGACCCTTTATATAATTGCTTTTTGATAATAGTTTTACAAGAGATTTAATCCTCTACTTGATTTTATTTAATTTGTGGAAAAGATTCTGAAAGTTTTTTTTTTTTATGTGGACCGAATATTTTTTTTCATTTATTGTATTCCTTCGCTTTCGTGCCTTATTCGTAAAAAAAAAAATTAAAACTTTGATCATGCGTATCATCTACTATAAACTATTTAAGATATTTTAGTATCACAGATATTTTAATTTAAAATTTGCATTTCCTTTTATTGTTCTATAATACCTACCTATGCATTTCGTCTTCATTACCTACAAATTCCATATTTAATTTAGAGTACTTGATTATGATATATATTTATTATAAAAAAATGTTTAATATATTGAAAATATTTTTAGCCTATACTACTGGACATGTAAAACGTTTGATATCATACATTTTGTAACAAATTCTTAAAAGATCATCTATTTGTATTACAAATGCAGTTATACATAACAATCATATATAATTCATGCATAATTTGTGTATTTACATACATATTGTTCTATACTTATTATACTTTTTTTAACCAGTAAACTAAATATGTTAGGATTGCGAATAAATAAGGGGTTTTAAATGTAAACTAATCTAGCTTGAAGTAATTGATCTTAAATAAGTAAAATACATTTTCCCCGTCTCTTCCTTCTCCATCCGTCATAACAAACTTAACGCCGTTTTAATTAACTGACTTAACGGACTTCAACAGATTCTTCCGTGAAATCGTTGGAAACTGAAACGGTTCGAACCGGTAGCCCTTAGTTAACAAAGCTACAATATTAGGTACAAATTCTGACCACTTCGACATTAGGTATCTAATAGATATAAATAAAAATATCATTCATGAGTAGCAAGTTGAGAATTCACAAATTTTAAATTCTAGTTTCTCTTCTGACTCAAGGTTAAGTCCACGACCAATTATATGGTTGTTTACGTACATATGGTAACCCTAGTGTAAACCTCTTGCAATATTCATCGTGTTGCCAATTGTAAAGGGATCGAATTTTCATAGTGTCACTATTGTTGGAGCCAAAGATAGTGTCGTTGAGACAGCGACACCATTTACGCACTTTAACGTAAAGTAAAGCACAAGAGGAAACATAGGATATCCTTGTTGGTGTTGATTCTCTAATGCTTCATTTTTTTTCCCTCAAGAAGAAGAGAGAAAGATGTAAATGCAAAAGTTGTGTCAAGTGGAGGAAAAGGAATTTTTTTGAGAGAGATGCATATAAAGGGTAAATAGTTCTACTATATGGGGTTTTGTTTCTTTTGGAAAATGTTGGGAATATTACCCTACACCAAAAACAAAACAACAATTTGTGACTCTAGGACCGTTTGAATATATGATGAAATTTTATTTGACCATTTCTTATATGGGGTTTTGTTTCTTTTGGAAAATGTTGGGAATATTACCCTACACAAAAAATAAAACAACAATTTGTGACTCTAGGACCGTTTGAATATATGATGAAATTTTATTTGACCATTTCTTAAATTGCATTTTTTTTTTCTTAACTAGAAGCCTTAAGTTCAAATCCTATGGTATGGAGAAAATTATGTTAGGAGTGCCACCCTCAAAATAGATCATGTAGTACAGAGTCCAAATTTAATTGAGACTTCAATGCGGACTCCGACATCGAGTTAAAAACAAAAAAAAAAATTAGAAAAGGTGTAGTGCTGCTTAATGTCAAAGGAGAGGATGATGAATCTAAGATAAAGATATATAGTTGGCCCTCTCCCTGCAAGATTAATTCTTAGTGTCATGATGGTTCTTCCACTGATGAAGCAAGTAGATATATATATATATATATATATATATATATATATATATATATTACAATAATTTATGAGAGCATATATACTAGTGGATTAGAGGTATAATTTGATTTAAAAATTAGAATTCTAACTTGTGACTTTTGATTTATTTTTATCATTATAACTTAAATTTGGATGCTTATAATAAACATCTTTTAAAATTTATTCAAATACTTTAAAAGTTCTTAAAATTCATTTTAACTCAAAAACACTTTAAATAAGTCATCTCAAACTCATACCACTTGGCCTCAGTGTAAGTGTTAAAGTTAATTAATTTTGTAAGTAGTAGAAGAATGGAAAAATTATGTGACCAACAAATTAATATTCTATATTTATCCGAAATTGTGCATGATAGTTTAAAAGATTCATAATATAGCTAGCGTTTAGGGTTTAAATATATATATATGTTAGTACTCTGTTTCATCAATTTTTATTCTCCCTTATTAGTGAATGATTCTGAAGAGTTTCACCTACAAAAGCATATGAGTGGAAGAAATTAACAAGATTCTATGCAAGTCGACCTTTCCAATTCAATTGCAAGAAAAATTTCTTTCCATTTGAGTCCTCCCGTTCACCCAAAATATTTTCGTGGATTAATCTGCTTGAAGCAAAATGACACTTGTGTGTTTATTATTACGTCATCTTATTTGCATATCTCGTTAAAAACAAAAACTAACACATATGTCTTTTGAGTTGTTCTTCTCTATAGGTAAAAATTGATCTGTGTTGAAATCAAACTGGCCGACCATTTCTACTTTACAAGATCTAAAGCAATCATATCATCCTTCCCTGATCATTCTTTGGAGAAAGGCAAGAGCAAAATGACTGGTACTTCTGAAGAAACAGGAATAGTGGATGTGACTATCAGAAATGCTGAACTCGCTGATCAGAGTGAGTTGATCTCTCAGTTAATGCAACGAATTGCAGACATGCAGGAAGAGCTTCAACAGACAAAAGATCTGGCCAAACTGGCCATTGCATCGAATGAACCCCCCCTTGAAACTAGAAGAACTCCTAACTCCTTTTCCATTACTAAGTTCCCCATTACCCAATTATTTCCCTAATTATACCACAAGACCCATCACTTCCACCCCTAATCCTCATACCATCGACTTAACTGTATCCAATGCTGCTTACGCCAGCACTTCCTACCAAACACCACCACCATTACCAAATCAGAACCAAGCACCTAACACTAATCACTCCCAAAACTTCACACCAACACACCAAATCCCACCCTCAGTCTCCAATAATCCACGTGTTTTGCCTAGCCAGCCTGCATACCCTTCCGTAACATTCTAAACTCCACCAGCCTATACAATCCCTGAACCATGTCCTAGCTTTCCCGTTCAACCAGAGCTGGATCACTATAAAGAAATGGAGAAAGAGTGGAGGTTGAGAGAAGAAAAACGTGAACAAGAAATGAATGTTATGAAGGATGCCATCTCCGAGGCAGTAAAAAGTGTCCAATATTCGAGGAAGATAACAGAACTTGAGTATGAGGACCTTTGCTTGCACCCTGACTTGGAAATACCCGAAGGTTACAAAATTCCAAAATTTGAAACCTTCAATTGTATTGGCAATCCCATGGCTCACCTATGAGCTTATTGTGACAAACTCGTGGGTATCGAGAAAAATGATGCATTAATTATAAGTTTGTTTAGTCGAAGCCTCAGTGGAGAGGCGTTAAAATGGTTCATATCTCAAGAACTCCGTCAGTGGTCTACATGGGGGCTTTGGCCAAAGATTTTTTTGGAAAGATTCCAGTTTAATGTCGAAGCTGTCCCTGACAGATATTATTTGGAAAAAATCAAGCAAAAGACCACGGAGGACTATAGTGAATATGCATGCCGCTGAAGAAAAGAAGCTGCAAAGGTACAACCTGTGATGACTGAAAGCGAAATAACCTCTGCATTTATTCGAGCTCAGGAGCCCGAGTATTATGAAAGGATGTTGCCCATGATGGGATAGAAGTTTTCGAAGCTGATCAGAGTGGGAGAAGACATAAATGATGGCCTCAAGTCTGGAAATTGTACAAGTCTCACTACCTTGCAAGCCGCCAACAAATCCTCACCATCCATGGCCACAAGATTCGCTAGGAAAAAGAAAGACGACGTGTCTGCTGTATATTTTAGCCCGAGGCTAAGGCCGCAAATGTATTTTGGGTCTAGTTCTACCATTGGAAACTCCAACCGATTCCCCATCTCAAATATTTACCCACCATCTCCACAAGCTCCAATCCCAATCCCAATCTACTATGCACAACAGAGCTACCAAGCACCACCGCCCATCTACAAAAATCAACCACTAACCTACCAAAATACACTACCAAATCACCAAGCTAATGCACCAGTCTACCAAAATGCCAAACAAAACAACCCAAATGCCAACAATCTACCCCGTCCTAACCTCGAAAGAAAGCCTCCTAGAGTTTTCACTCCTTTGGTAGAAACACGTACCCAACTCTTTGAGCATCTAAGAGCGGAAGGATTGATCTAACCAGTAGACGCAAGGACAATTAATCTCATAACAAAGTTCTTCTGAGCAGATCAACATTGTGCATACTATTCTGGAGGGGCAGGACATGATACAGAAGGATGTATCAATCTGAAACATAAGATTCAAGACTTGATCGATAATAGGGTCATCACTCTCCAAGCCCCTGCCCTCAATGTGAACCTTAACCCATTGCCGAATCATGGAGGAGCTACCATCAACATGATTGAAAGAGACGAAGATTGGCTTGCTAATGGGACTATCGGTGAAGCAACTGTCAACTCACTTATACCAACAGTGGCCTCATTGACCATAAAGGCCCGTCCAGAGTTTGTTGTAATAACTGCACCTCATCAGGCATTTGTTTTGGTGAAGGAAAGAAGCAATGAGCAGTCCGAAGAAAGGTTTATTGTCCAGGCGGCCACCACACAAGGGATGACACGTTCTAGAAGATGTTACATTGTAGAAGAACTAACTCAGGAGATACGAAGAAAGGAGAACCAAAAAAGGCCGATCACAGAGGGTGAGGCTGAAGAGTTTTGGCGAAGAATGCAGCCTAAGGAGTATTCCATTGTCAAACATTTAGAGAAGACTCCTGCTCAAATTTTTGTTTGGGCTCTATTAATGAGTTCTGAGTACCATCGAAAAGCACTGTTGAAGGTACTTGATGAAACATATGTGCCGACGGGAACAAGTGGTGAGAATCTGGCCACCATGGTAAGACATGTCATTGGGAGTCATCAAATCTCTTTCTGAAAAGAGGAGTTGCCACTCGAAGGGGTTTTGCACAACCGTGCTTTGTATATCACCGTCAAATACAGGGACCAATTTGTAGCTCGAGTATTGATTGATAATGGCTCAGGGCTCAATATCTGCCCATTATCAACCCTGACTCAGCTAAAATATGATGTAGGAAAAATCCGTCAAAGCGGCATGAATGTAAGGGCGTTTGGTGGTTCGCAAAGACAGACCATAAGGGAAGTAGACTTGTGTATCCAAATGGGGACTGCAGAATTTGTCACTGAATTCCAGGTGATGGGTATATCTACAACTTACAACTTATTGCTAGGAAGACCATGGATTCATGCTGTTGGAGCAATTCCATCCACATTGCATCAACTTTTGAAGTTCATCTGGGAGGACCATGAAATTGTCATTCATGGTGAAGGGAGTGATCGTAGGTACCCTAGTTTCTCCATTCCAGTTATTGAAGAGTCTTCTCAGAATACTGACTTTCACATGGTGGAGATAATGAATGTTGCTTCTGAAGATACGACATTGCAAGTACCAATGCCGCAAATGTATAAAATGCTAGCCACAACTATGCTGAGAAGTGGTTTTGATTCTGGGCGTGGGTTAGGCAATAATTTGGATGGCATAATCGAACCTCTTCCTATACCACTTCAAAATTTTCGATTCGGTATCGGTCATACCCCAACAAAGGAATAATTGTTTGAAGCAAAAACAAGAAAGAAACATGACTGTGATATACCGAAGCCTATTCCAGTATTGTACCAGTCATTTTTTGCTAAAGCTTTAGAGCCTGAGATTGATGGTCTAGTGGAAGGGATGGGAAAATTGTTTGATGAAGAAAATTGTGTTGTGATCTTGGCAGAATGCACGACAACACCCACCATCCGATATGCCGGACCTGGAGAGATGCTGCAAAATTGTGTTGGTATACTTCCTTATTTCGTTATTAAGTCATATTCTGGATTGTAATTTTAGTTCATTGTTCAGCAATTAATTTGATTTAGGGCCTTGTTGCTTTGGCTACGTGTGGTTATATTAGCTTTTAAGGGATATACACTCTTTTCTTCTGTTTGTTTGGATTCAAAATGATTTGTATGTGATATCTTTTCATCCTTATACTTTGTTTTCAGCTTCATTCGTCAACTCTTGGCTAGTTATTCTTAGTACTATTGGGTTTTCATATGTTAGAATTTAATTGTGTTGATAATTTTAGTTGAGAATGTTCTTCCCTTGTGTCTACTGTTATGAAGTATTATGATATTAACATAAATATTTTAGCGGGTATATCTATCTATAAATGACGAATCGACCTTAATGCGAACTTAGTTATTGCCCTTTTCTTTTACCAATTCTGATATGCTCTTCTATAATATTTCCAATTTAAATTTTGCATTATGGTTCAAGGTCATACAAGCCTCGATTTATTTCCAGTTTTTCCTTTCATGGTCTACTGCTTTTGGCTACCCAGATTTTACCTTTGCATCCATGATCAGCTTGTCTTAATAAATTGTACATAACAAGGCATATTAATTTGTAGTTTGTCGCTAACATGATTATAGATCAGGTCATGTTCAAGTGTAAATTTCTACACGATAGGGTGAATCTATTTATCTTGGTGTTGAGAATTTACAGCAGCTTCCCTTTCTCTGTCTATTAGCAATGGTTAAAAGCTTGCTTTTTAATCTCTTGTTTATTATGGAAACTATAGAATAAAGACAAGAACAAGGAATAAAAATGTTGTTTACTACGGATTAGTGGAAGGTAGCTCCGTCCTAATTACTTTGATCTATGGAACCATTGACAGGTTGATGTTGGCTAGGTTATTTTGCTTTTACTGTGTTGTTAGCATTTATATACAACTAGTATAAAAGCATGTTGGCCTAGTAAGCTGGACATAGGATATTGGTCTAGTTGTTTTTACTATGAAACTACTCCAAAGCTCCTTTCTGTTTACATGATATTAGTTAACATGTGTGCTAGTTGAGTGTCATCATTTTTGTGCTAATGAGTGTTTGCTAACACTCTGGAAGGCCAGATTTCTTGTTTTCATAGAAATTTTCAGTTTTGATCCCTTTACATGTGACATGAATTGTTATTATCATTTTGTTGCATGTGATACCATCCGAGTCTTCTTGAACTTCATCATTCCCTCCCTTCCTGTGATTTGTTAGCACTCATTTGGCTTAATTTCCAATTACCTATATATGCTTAATTCCCTGGAAATGGTATCCATGACCAAATGGTTCTTAAAATAGTAGCATGAAACATTTATTTGTTAATTGTTTGGTCTCATGTGATTATGTTCATATTAGAGTATTGTAATCTTATTT
This sequence comes from Solanum stenotomum, assembly GCF_019186545.1. NCBI lineage: Eukaryota > Viridiplantae > Streptophyta > Magnoliopsida > Solanales > Solanaceae > Solanum > Solanum stenotomum. The sequence continues at coordinate 8,989 of NW_026031873.1, forward strand.
GAAGAGTATGACTATGGCTCTAGTTAAATGTGTTAATCTATCTTAAGGCCTTGTGCTAGTTTTTAATAATCTGCCTTAGCCTTTGCTTCTGAAAACAAAAGAGTCGATCTTTTGGCTTAGCTTAGTTGTGTTCCTTTCATGCCATACCTACTGTTTTCCACCCAATCTCGATTTTAGCGTCTTTTTTAGAGCAAGGTCAATCATGCGGTTTCATCTTATATTGGTTA
>NW_026031873.1:10142-29914 GCF_019186545.1 Solanum stenotomum
TACAAAAACGGGATTGGTTTAAAGGCCAAAGTTTGCAGCGAAATTGGCCCAAGAAGGGCCCCAATTTCATTATCTCTTTTACTCTTCTAATTGTTTGATTATGTTTTGGCTAATCTTATTTAACTCTAACTTTAAATAACTTAATTAGATTCCCCAAAAAGACGAGTCATTTTCTTTGTGTTGGTTTATTTTTAATACATTTCACTTGTTGTGTTCACTTATTTTATTAATCAAATATTGGTCGAATTTTGTATTTTAATTAAGTTAAATCTTTGTTCTTAAAAAGATATGTCTTAAGGCCTCTTCACTTGATCACAATTTTATTTTAAAGTTGTTTTAAGTTAAAGTATTTTTCTCAAATGAACTAAAAAATGTTCTCTTTCTACTTGGTCATTTTCTCAAAAAGGTTAGTCGAAACTTTAATTCTTCAATTAATTTAAAATGGCTACATGCTTAAATTAACCAATTTGGTTTAAATTATTATTAAAATAGTTCATCAAATAAATTCTAATTATTCTAATTTTATTAATATTCTAATCTTGTGTTTCGAGTCAAATGTTTCATTTTGAATCCTTTTCTCTAAAAAACAAAATGTGTCATTTATTTAATTATTTTCTCAAAGTTAATCAAATATTAAATTATTATTTTTTTATGTTAAATCATTTTCTAAAAATAGTCAAAAAAATATACTTTAGTGAAGTCACAGGTCAGCCGCATGTTAGCGGACACTTCGAATGCTTAAACCCTTCTCGAAGTGTAAATTGAACCTCGAACCCTCTTTGGTATTTTCAAATGATTTTTTCTGTTTAAATCTGTGAAAATTATAAGTTCTCTTAATTTCTTTAAAAAATTAAGTGGCGACTCTTTTCTAAATATTTTTTCTCAAATTGTTTTATGCTTAGAACATTTCAAAAAAAAGTGATTTTTTTGAAGGATAGTAAAATCACGGCGTAACAGTTGTATCCTGGAAGGGACAAGTCGAGAATATTGTTGCTGGATTAGTATAGATTATGTCGCAGTGACTTTAATCTCTTTAAAGAGAGTCATGAGAATTCGCGTCTCAGCCTGAATACTATTTAATTCATTTTATTTCAACTGTAATAATTTGTATTTATGATATATTACACCAACAAATAAAACATCTAACATGTGTTCCATACATTTCCTTAAGTGCCATACATCTCCCAAAAGTGTCTTTAACCTTTTGGAGAAGCACTTTAATTTGCCAACTACTCTTGGTGGTCTTAATGGTCATGATAATTAAAAAAAAAAAACACCATACATTATTAGATCTGCTTGCAAAATATTTGCTACCCTACTGATGTGAAGAAAGTGAGATTAGCATAAAGAGAATGGAAGACATTAGAACCACCTTTATATTACTCTTATTTAGAAGTGGGAGTAGGGAAGGACGAACAAGGGCAAATAGGTAATTCTAATGTTAACTTTGTTGTACAAATTTATGAAGACTAATTTAATTTGTACTGTATAAGTGGGTCCATATTATTATTACTTGAGTCTTTGCGAATTCCAAAGCAAACCACATGTACCCTATTCTCTTCATCTTCTGTCCAATGACCAAAAATTTTGTACAAATTTACAGAGAGTAATTTAATTTGTACTGTATAAGTGGGTCCTTATTAATTACTTCAGTCTTTACGATTTTCAAAGCAAACTATGTGTACCCTATTCTCTTCATCTTCTCTCCTTTGACCAAAAATTTTGTACAAATTTATAAAGACTAATTTAACTTGTACTGTATAAGTGGGTTCATATTATTATTACTTCAGTATTTACGATTTTCAAAGCAAACCACGTGTACCCCTATTCTCTTCATCTTCTTTCCAATGACTAAAAATTTGGTTTCACATTGCACTACTCCATTTTAGGTTTTCCAAATTTCTCCTCTACTTCTCTCATTTCTTGGTCTTCTCATGTTTTTTCTCTCTTTTCAATTTTCTTGTGTGCCTGTGGTGGGGCTGTTTAAGGGCGTAGAAGATATCAGCAAGTGAGACCTTCAAATGAATTATTTGAAGCCAAGGAAGTTGAGAAGATCAACAACCTTTTGTTCATTTACTATGAAGCTCTATTATTTATTCATCTGTTCACCGGTAAGCATTTCAATTTGAGCTTTATTTTCTAAAATATTTGTTTTTTTATCTTGCATTTCCTATAAATCCCCCTTTTGGCTTCATCCTGGACATGCACATTCTGATTTTTCACAAAATATTGTGCACACTGTTGCATCCTACTGTCATCTTCTATTTTTATTTTTCATTCTTCCCATTCTCACTCTTGGTGGAGAAGGAGAAGAAGAGACTTTGAAAGGGATTTTCGAGCAAATTGATGGAAGTTAGAGGAGAGTGATATGAGTTTCTAGCCGGTGCATCAATTTGGTGATGAAATTTTACATTTGGCTATCGAAATTGTAGGTATTTTTCATTCTAATCATAATTTTTTGGGGTTTCCCTTCTAGTTTTTGGGTTTAATTATTTTATTTTTCTGAGTTGTTGATGTTGTCTTTTACTTTTTATGTGTTTTTAACGTGGAATTAGAAAAACATAATAGGTTCTCCATCACTATGAAATGGGTGTGACAAAAAAAGAGAGAATGGAGTAAAACTCACCAGAAATCTTGTCAGCTTTTGGCGTTCTTCCTTTAACTGATTTTGCACATACATGTACTAATTTGCTATTTTGTCTCAATTTCATAGGTGTATATGGTAATAATGGTATTAGGAAGAATTCAATGAGAATACAGAAAGGCTCTACGAGCAAAATCCCTAAAAGTTAGTACTACATGTCAGTCGATAGTCAATTTTGGTGATTTTCCTGCCTCTTTCGTTCTCCATAATTTTGTCCAGTTGATAAGTTTATGAGATATTAGACAACATCTTTCACTTTTGTGATTCATTATTTTCTGTCTTTTATATATTCTCAGCTTATTATTTACCTAATTCTTCATCGATTATAATCTATTTGGTTCATTTGCATTCTTGATTTAGTCAAGTTATATTCAATTAATATGCATTTCTCAATGTTAATGTGCAAACATTGAGATGCAACACAAATATTTTGCATGCTCCCAAGTCACAAGGGAGAAAAAGTATGAACTCCAGATGATGTAGACTTCATAGCTGAATGTTAATTTGGTATCGACATTATCGAACATCTATTGCAATGCTTCTTTTGATGAAGTAATAGATTTTATAGAACGGACATCAAGAAAATGCAATTAGACCAATATTGAACATCTATTGCAGTTTTTTATACAACTATTAATTGGGTTGGAGCTTCCTCGTGCCATACAAATAGGGGTGTAAATGTGCGCTTTTAGGACAGAGCTTGTATGAGCATATGCTTGTGTGTCTGTGCTTGACACACTTGGTGTGATGATGGGACAAAGAGATGCTTTGAAGTTATAAACACCAAAAAGTCCAAGAATTTGAGCTAATATTCATAAAAGTTTTTATGTGTAAACATGTTAATGGCAATACTTGATAAAATTTCATATTAAACTGTTTTCTCTTAAATTTTTATCAGTGACTGAGGCTAAGCTTTGACACTAAAAGTTTAGTTAAATGAATAGTGAGAGTCTTTTGTAGTTCTGTTTAATGCTTATGATTCATTTATTCTTAATCAAAAGTTTCAAGAAGATAGTTAATGTAGGAGATAAACTAGAAGAAGATGACAGCTAACACAGGAAAATCCGAGTACTTAGCTAGCAAAGTTTAGAAGGGAGAAGAAAGATCAATGTGATCAATGTGATCATTGTACAATTACAATTTGTATTTATACACAACCTGAATGAACTACTGAATTGGCCAGCCTTTGCACTAACTGAGGCTTGAGCTAACTAACTGTCCTGAACAGTGTTAACTAACTATTTTGAAATACTAACTGCCTAACATAATTGTAGCCACAACTTAATTTTATTAGTCGTTGTGCAGCAAAAGTTGTACAAATTTCTAGGTTTAGTTATTTAAAGCAAAAAGTGAGGGTGTGCCCCTTATTTCTCAGTGAAATTATTCTTGCTTCTTCTTAGCTAAAAATTTATCAAAACTATGACTTCTTATCTAATTAGTATTGTTGCTCTAAGTTAAGATTTTACAATTGTGTATTTTATTGTTGCATATGCTTTCGTCTATTTGGATTTTTGATTGTACACATCACTTCAGTTTTCATCTCTTCTGCTAAAGACAACGCTAGCCTTTGTATAACATCGAAGACACAATGTATCCGCATAGAAGAAAATTCTATTTCATCATGAAAGTTGCTCTTTGACAGCCTTTTATATTATTTGACGTAGCTAATGGAGAACATTACAGATAAAGAAGTCGTTGAAAATATAGCAAACTTGATGTCATTTAATAATGTCTGCATCTGTAATTGTGATGATTATTATTTTGCTCTGGAAGATATCTATGCTACATAGTGAGTTATCTACAATTTGATATTTCCTTAATTCGTTTATCAATGGCTGAAAAGATTGCCTACTACCATTCAGTTGTCATCTATGTGGCCATTTTCAACGCTCTGTAGACATCACCATCAGCTGTTGCTACTAGATTGGCTGCTGATAATCTTATTTGTATAGTATTCTTCACAACATTGTTTGGATTGGCTTCTAAAATAACTACTGAGGCAGCTCAATCAGCCAGTAGTATGTACATCGTTCAAATGATAAAATATTTCAATGCTCCTTGTCATGTTATCTTCTGTTCCATCCCTATTGTAATAGTAAAATTTAAAATGCCTGCAACTCTATGAATCTTCAGAATCGAAACTCAAATTAAACACTCTTGAAGTATGGTTATGTTGAAATTTTATTCCCTTTCAAGTAGTAGAATTATTTATTATTTATCTGAAATACCTATAACCGGAGGGCTACACCAATCCATTAGCCTTGTAAATCAGATTGGATTGTTTGACCAAAAGCTTAGGCGCTCATTGATAGAAGGGGAAAATGCTAGACCAAAATCTGCACTAGCTAAATTTGTACTATCTAAATTTGTTCCAAGTTTCTAGGACTAGCTAAATTTGTACTACCTAGGATCACGATGCATGTTGTATTAGTAGAAAATTTGCACTAGCAAAATCTATTCAAAATGTGTCGAAACACCCTCGAACCCCTTGAATCCCAAATCGAACTTCCCAAAACATTGTATGAACCTACTGGAAGTTTCAAATCAAGGAATGGGGTACAAATACTTAGAACCAGGGATTGGCTTGTTACATATAGTTTCTCTCATCAAAAGCTTTAGTTTTTTTCCATTTCCTAATCAGTTCTTTTCTTCTTTCGTTTGACATTTGCAACTACTATTGGGACTATTTTGGCTTTATGGATGGTTTCGATGCAATCAGTTGATCAAAATGGCTGGAAGATAGATGTCGCTCTTATGGGAAGACACATAGGTCTGCTCCATACGTCATTTTCTTTGACAACATTTCAGGTACTTGCTGTGATATGCTTATTTCTGAAAGTATGTTGACTTCACTTGATTAATCGTTTGATCATTTAATTGCTGTGTTTGACATTGTAGAAAAGGTAGGTGGGGAAATCCTCATAAAAATAGCTATGCATAATTTAGAAAGAATATCTTCTAAAAATATAAAATAGGAAAAAATCTTGATGAAGCAAAGAACAAATTAGTGGAGACAACAACAATTTATGGGGAAAAATAATCACCTCAAATCCTTAGGCTAAAGAGAATAAAGGACCTATGCAGCAAATGCTAACCTCCTTTCAAGTGTACTCAAACAACCACAACTTCATATAAAGAGGAGGGAGTGTTGAGTGGTCCTCAGGGCTAACAATGAGGATTTTAGATGTTTTGAATTGTGATTGCAACTAACACTGAGGATTTTGGGAGATCTGAAGAACGGATTTGGGAAATAGGAATTTCGAATCGTGCTCAAAGTAAGGTGAACACCAACAAACTTCACAACTCCATAGCTAAAAGAATGTGTTTCATATTCAACTGAAAGGAATGCAAAATAACATGATATAATATTAATTAGTACGGATTGAGCAATTTGAGCATTCTATAGGTCAATGATGAATCACCATTTCAAAACTAATCTAAGAAGGTAGATACATGAATTTACAACTTGATAGGTCCAGTTTGACTGATGGATCACTCTACTGTTTATATTTCTTAGATTTGCAATAGTAGTGCAATGGCATGGCATCTCTACTTCAACTATTTGCTATAAATAGTGGAACACTTCCCTTGATATGATATATGTATAAAATGTATGGTGTTCTAATTTCCTATTTTTAATAATTGCGAGCATCTGAATGTTGAGAACTAACTTTTGAAACATTTTTTGTTATTTTGTAAATAGAAGGGAACATTTCACCGTTTTGGATCATATTGAAGAAATTATTCGTGTGTTGTGACGAAGAATCACTGCTAAAATTGAATATTTTCACTGATGAAATAGCAATTAGCTCGGAGAAGCTATGTCCGCTGAAAAAAATCAGTTGCTGAAACAGTGATAAATGTCTGCGACAAAGGAACTAAAACAAAACTGTTATTATGAAAATATCATGTTTCTGTGTTCCTCCATGGTTCGATAACAAAGAGACATGCCAATTGTGTTGTACAAGTATTACTAAATATATGTATGTAAGCTTTGCTGGAGTTGCTATATTTTCTTTGTAATTTAAATTCTTAAGATACATGATTTCAACAATCACATGCAAGTACTTAGTAACGTTTGATATTGTATTTTGGCTGCTAATCATAATAGTTACATGGCTACACCAACTTGACGAACATGAATACATTGTGCAGGTAAAAATATAAATGCATAGTGCCTTCACACACTTCATTATATATTGCAACAATTGTCATGAAACTTATGATGTTGGGCCCGTCCTTAGCACGGGCCATGTTCTATCTAGTATTAAAAGGTGGTGGAGATTTATCCCAATCTTTTTTACTGTTTATATTATTTAAACATAAATAATATTGTGTGAGCTTGGGCTCACCCTAGCTACTGCTAATTATGTATGGACTTCTAGTAATTCTCACCTCTGAAAAAAACATGCTTCAAGCTAGAAAGATTGTGGAAGATCACATGATATAGCATATTAATAGAAAATAGTACTTCCTTTATTTCAATTTATGTGTTACGATTCAAATTTCGGGAGTCAAACAGTTTAACTTTTGATCATGAATTCAGGCATGACATCTTTAATTTTTTTGAAATAAAATTTACATATTTGATACTACATAAAAGTTCTATAAGTTACAATATTTGACGATTCAAAATATTTAAAAGATATAAAAAAAAATACTTGTTTGAATCTAGAAGTCCGAAAGATGTCACATAAATTGAGACGAGGACAAATGGAGTAGTTTTTTTGGTGGGACAATTGGACGGAGGGAGTCCAATGAGGCAATGAAGTTCCACGAAGAAGAGTATTATGTTCCTTGCCAAACACTTCCAAAATTGGTTCGCAGAAGGGGATAGATTAACTCGTGTTCTTTTAAGTTTTAATCTTGTCAAACACTTCCAAACACTAAAAATGACTTGAAAGTAGATTTGACCAATTTTTAAGTCAATCCAAACAGACTCTTAGTTTCAATGCCTCTAAATGCATGACATTCTGAGGATGCAATGCAACTCTCTCATATTTCTTAATAGGTGTTTGGTCGTAGACTTCAAATATTTTTCATTTTATTTGAAATTTATGTAGTTGAAGTAGTGTTTTATTATACTTCATGAAAATAATATTTGAAATAATATTCATATTTGAACATATTCAAGTACAACTTCAAAAGTGAAAAGTAAGTTAATTATTTAAAAAAAAAAACTTTTTTCATTCGTCAATAATCCTATTTTCAACGAACGTATTAAACACTTTGAGATTGACTATAACTTTGAGCGAGAAAACTTAAATGAGGGACTGATTTCCTTTCAATATGTAATTCCTACTACATTACACTTGGTTGATATTCTTACAAAATTCTTTGACATAGAGCAACATAATGTTACTTTCCAAGCTGGATTTGGGCTCGAAACGTCATCAACGATCGTATTATTATACAGGATAGCTAAGATAAAAACTATGTTATTATGCGTGGAGCCTTCTAGGGCTTCCAGCTTGAGGGGGTGTTAGGAATGGGCCTAAGCTGACTGGGCCAGCCCATGAATTTAAACTTCCTTAGCTCTTCTTTATTTTCAGGCCATTTTATTGGACTCAATTTCTTATTTAATGTCAGTGATTTAGTGTCCGTTTGGATTAACTTATTTTTAGGTTTTTCTTTTTTTTAATTTTGGAGGTGTTTGAAAAAGTTTTTAACCATCTACTTTTAGGCCAAAAAAGTTTTAAAATAAGTCAAAATTCAAAAGTAGGGTACCATCTACTTATGACTTTTAACTTTTGACTTAATACGTTGCTCACTTCGTCCCTTTTTACTATGCACACCTATTAAGAAAATATTGATTGGTATAGTAACTAGCGAGTTTACCATTTTATCTTTATTAATTAATAGGATCCCAAATATATATATACTCACTACATTTTTCAAAAATATTAATAAATTGAGGGTATAATAAGAAAAAATAATTTGTCCTTTCTTTATTTTTTCACAAATAAGAAGGGACATCAAATTAACAAATATTTAACGAATATATATGGACGGAAAGAGTACTTTTTATAAGCCCATCCAAACAGATTCTTAGTGTTAAATAACTAAGTTATATTAGTTTGATATAAATATTCGGTATGCATAAGCATTTACCTCCGCATGCCAGGATCCAGAATGTAGAAAGCAATATTTTTTCCTAAATAAGGATGTATACATCATTTTCTAAAAGGTAAAATATTACTTCCTTACATTGGTATTTTTAAATATAGTAAATTAATAAATAAGATTTTTCATACTTTTAAAAATATTTTTTGTGGAATCTTAATATTCTGAATTGATCAATTTGAAATCAGCACACTTTAGTTATATATTGACCCTTTATATAATTGCTTTTTGATAATAGTTTTACAAGAGATTTAATCCTCTACTTGATTTTATTTAATTTGTGGATAAGATTCTGAAAGTTTTTTTTTTTTTATGTGGACCGAATATTTTTTTTTCATTTATTGTATTCCTTCGCTTACGTGCCTTATTCGTAAAAAAAAAAAATTAAAACTTTGATCATGCGTATCATCTACTATAAACTATTTAAGATATTTTAGTATCACAGATATTTTAATTTAAAATTTGAATTTCCTTTTATTGTTCTATAATACCTACCTCTGCATTTCGTCTTCATTACCTACAAATTCCATATTTAATTTAGAGTACTTGATTATGATATATATTTATTATAAAAAAAATGTTTAATATATTGAAAATATTTTTAACCTATACTACTGGACATGTAAAACATTGGATATCATACATTTTGTAACAAATTCTTAAAAGATCATCTATTTGTATTACAAATGCAGTTATACATAACAATCATATATAATTCATGCATAATTTGTGTATTTACATACATATTGTTCTATACTTATTATACTTTTTTTAACCAGCAAACTAAATATGTTAGGATCGCGAATAAATAAGGGGTTTTAAATGTAAACTAATCTAACTTGAAGTACTTGATCTTAAATAAGTAAAATACTTTTTCCCCGTCTCTTCCTTCTCCATCCGTCATAACAAACTTAACGCCGTTTTAATTAACGGACTTCAACAGATTCTTCCGTGAAATCGTTGGAAATTGAAACGGTTCGAACCGGTAGTCCTTAATTGACAAAGCTACAATATTAGGTACAAATTCTGACCACTTCGACATTAGGTATCTAATAGATATAAATAAAAATATCATTCATGAGTAGCAAGTTGAGAATTCACAAATTTTAAATTCTAGTTTCTCTTCTGACTCAAGGTTAAGTCCACGACCAATTATATGGTTGTTTACGTACATATGGTAACCCTAGTGTAAACCTCTTGCAATATTCATCGTGTTGCCAATTGTAAAGGGATCGAATTTTCATAGTGTCACTATTGTTGGAGCCAAAGATAGTGTCGTTGAGACAGCGACACCATTTACGCACTTTAACGTAAAGTAAAGCACAAGAGGAAACATAGGATATCCTTGTTGGTGTTGATTCTCTAATGCTTCATTTTTTTTCCCTCAAGAAGAAGAGAGAAAGATGTAAATGCAAAAGTTGTGTCAAGTGGAGGAAAAGGAATTTTTTTGAGAGAGATGCATATAAAGGGTAAATAGTTCTATTATATGGGGTTTTGTTTCTTTTGGAAAATGTTGGGAATATTACCCTACACAAAAAACAAAACAACAATTTGTGACTCTAGGACCGTTTTAATATATGATGAAATTTTATTTGACCATTTCTTAAATTGCATTTTTTTTTCTTAACTAGAAGTCTTAAGTTCAAACCCTATGGTATGGAGAAAATTATGTTAGGAGCGCCACCCTCAAAATAGATCATGTAGTACAGAGTCCAAATTTAATTGAGACTTCAATGCGGACTCCGACATCGAGTGAAAAAAAAAAAATTAGAAATGGTGCAGTGCTGCTTAATGTCAAAGGAGAGGATGATGAATCTAAGATAAAGATATATAGTTGGCCCTCTCCCTGCAAGATTAATTCTTAGTGTCAAGATGGTTCTTCCACTGATGAAGCAAGTAGATGTAGATATATATATATATATATATATATTACAATAATTTATGAGTGCATATATACTAGTGGATTAGAGGTATAATTTGATTTAAAAATTAGAATTCTAACTTGTGACTTTTGATTTATTTTTATCATTATAACTTAAATTTGGATGCTTATAATTAACATCTTTTAAAATTTATTCAAATACTTTAAAATTTCTTAAAATTCATTTTAACTCAAAAACACTTTAAATAAGTCATCTCAAACTCATACCACTTGGCCTAAGTGTAAGTGTTAAAGTTAATTAATTTTGTAAGTAGTAGAAGAATGGAAAAATTATGTGACCAACAAATTAATATTCTATATTTATCCGAAATAGTGCATGATTGTTTAAAAGAATCATAATATAACTAGCGTTTAGGGTTTAAATATATATATGTTAGCACTCTGTTTCATCAATTTTTATTCTCCCTTATTAGTGAATGATTCTAAAGAGTTTCACCTACAAAAGCATATGAGGTTGTTTAGTCGAAGCCTCAGTGGAGAGGCGTTAAAATGGTTCACATCTCAAGAACTCCGTCAGTGGTCTACATGGGGGGCTCTGGCCAAAGATTTTTTGGAAAGATTCCAGTTTAATGTCGAAGCTGCCCCTGACAGATATTATTTGGCAAAAATCAAGAAAAAGACCACGGAGAACTATCGTGAATATGCGTGCCGCTGGAGGAAAGAAGCTGCAAAGGTACAACCTGTGATGACTGAAAGCGAAATAACCTCTGCTTTTATTCGAGCTTAGGAGCCCGAGTATTATGAAAGGATGTTGCCCATGATGGGACAGAAGTTTTCGGAGCTGATCAGAGTAGGAGAAGCCATAGAGGATGGCCTTATGTCTGGAAATGTTACAAGTCTCACTGCCTTGCAGGCCGCCAACAAATCCTCACCATCCATGTCCACAGGATTCGCTAGGAAAAAGAAAGAGGACGTGTATGCTGTATCTTTTAGCCCGAGCCCAAGGCCGCAAAGGTATTTTGGGTCTAGTTCTACTATTGGAAACTCCAACCAATTCCCCATCTCAAATATTTACCCACCATCTCTACAAGCTCCAATCCCAATCCCAATCTACTATGCATAACAGAACTACCAAGCATCACCGCCCATCTACCAAAATCAACCACTAACCTACCAAAATACACTACCAAATCACCAAGCCAATGCACCAGTCTACCAAAATACCGGACAAAACAACCCAAATGCCAACAATCTACCCCGTCCTAACCTCGAAAGAAAGCCTCCCCAAGTTGAGTTTTGGCAGAAACACGTACCCAACTCTTTGAGCATCTAAGAGCGGCAGGATTGATCCAACCAGTAGACGCAAGGACTGTTAATCCCACAATAAAGTTCTTCCGAGCAGATCAACGTTGTGCATACCATTCTGGAGGGGCAGGACATGATACAAAAGGATGTATCAATCTGAAACATAAGATTCAAGACTTGATCGATAATAGGGTCATCACTCTCCAAGCCCCTGCCCTCAATGTGAACCTGAACCCATTACCGAATCATGGAGGAGCTACCATCAACATGATTGAAAGAGACGAAGATTGGCTTACTAATGGGACTATCGATGAAGCAACTGTCAACTCACTTATACCAACAGTGGCCTTATTGACCATAAAGGCCCGTCCAGAGTTTGTTGTAATAACTACACCTCATCATGCATTTGTTTTGGTGAAGAAAAGAAGCAATGAGCAGTCCGAAGAAAGGTTTGTTGTCCAGGCGGCCACTACACAAGGGATGACACGTTCTGGAAGATGCTACATTCTAGAAGAACTAACTCAGGAGATACGAAGAAAGGAGAACCAAAAAAGGCCGATCACAGAGGGTGAGGCTGAAGAGTTTTGGCGAAGAATGCAGCCTAAGGAGTATTCCATTGTCAAACATTTGGAGAAGAGTCCCGCTCAAATTTCTGTTTTGGCTCTATTAATGAGTTCTGAGTATCATCGAAAAGCATTGTTGAAGGTATTTGATGAAGCATATGTGCCGACGGGAACAAGTGGTGAGAATCTGGCCACCATGGTAAGACATGTCATTGGGAGTCATCAAATCTCTTTCCGAAAAAAAGAGTTGCCACTCGAAGGGGTTATGCACAACCGTGCCTTGTATATCACCGTCAAATACAAGGACAAGTTTGTAGCTTGAGTATTGATTGATAATGGCTCAGGGCTCAATATCTGCCCATTATCAACCCTGACTCAGCTAAAATATGATGTAGGAAAAATCCATCAAAGCCGCATGAATGGAAGGGCATTTGGTGGTTCGCAAAAAGAGACTATAGGGAAAGTAAACTTGTGTATCCAAATGGGGCCTGCAGAATTTGTCACTGAATTCCAGGTGATGGGTATATCTACAAGTTACAACTTATTGCTAGGAAGACCATGGATTCATGCTATTGGAGCAGTTCCATCCACATTGCATCAACTTTTGAAGTTCATCTGGGAGGACCATGAAATTGTCATTCATGGTGAAGGGAGTGACCGTAGGTACCCTGGTTTTTCCATTCCAGTTATTGAAGAGTCTTCTTTAAATACTGACTTTCACCTGGTGGAGATAATGAATACTGCTTCTGAAGATACGACATTGCAGGTACCAATGCCGCAAATGTATAAAATGCTAGCCATAACTATGCTGAGAAGTGGTTCTGAACCTGGGCGTGGGTTAGGCAAGAATATGGATGGCATATCTGAACCTCTTCCTATACCACTTCAATATTTCCAATTCGGTATCGGTTATACCCCAACAGAGGAAGAATTGTTTGAAGTAGAAACAAGGAAGAAACATGATTGTGATATACCGAAGCCTATTTCAGTATTGTACCAGTCATTTGTTGCTAAAGCTTTAGAGCCTGAGATTGATGGTCTAGTGGAAGGGATGGGAAGATTGTTTGATGAAGATGATTGTGCTGTGATCTCGGCAGAATGCACGACAACGCCCACCATCCGAAATGCTAGACCTGGAGAGATACTGTAGAATTGGATGGAAAAATCAGGATATGCATGGATTATCGGGATCTCAATAAAGCACGTTCGAAAGATAATTTCCCCTTGCCGAATATCCACATACTCATCGATAATTGTGCTAAGCATGAGCTTCAATCATTTGTGGATTGCTTTGCGAGATACCACCAGATTCTAATGAATGAAGAAGATGCAGAAAAAATAGCCTTCATCACACCTTGATGAGTCTACCATTATCGAGTGATGTCGTTCGACCTCAAAAATGTTGGAGCCACTTACATGAGAGTTATGACCACCATTTTCCATGATATGATCCACAAAGAAAGGACATGTTATCATAAAATCCCGCGAGAGTTCGTATTACCTGACACACATGGAAAAGTTCTTTAACAGGTTACGTATGTATGATTTGAAATTAAACCCAGCCAAATGTGCATTTGGAGTACCTGCAGGGAAGTTACTCGAATTCATAGTTAGCAGAAGAGGTATCGAGCTTGATCCTTCCAAGATCAAGGCAATTCAAGACTTACCTCATCCAAAGACTAAGAAGGAAGTAATGAGTTTTTTGGGGAGACTAAACTACATTAGTCAATTCATAGCTCAATCAACGGTGATTGTGAGCCTATATTCAAGTTACTACGAAAAGATGCGCTAACCAAATAGACCGAAGAATGTCAGAAGGCTTTTGACACCATCAAGAGTTACCTTTCGAATCCACCAGTGTTGGTGCCACCACGTGCTGGAAGTCCATTGCTATTGTATTTATCCATCTATGACAATGCCTTCGGGTGTGTGTTGGGGCAACATAATGAGACCGGAAGAAAGGAGAGAGCTATATACTATATGAGCAAGAAGTTCACATCTTATGAGGCCCGTTATACCCTTTTACAGAGAACTTGTTGTGCTTTGACTTGGGTTGCTCAGAAATTGAGACATTATCTATCGGCTTATACAACACATCTCATTTCAAGAATGGACCCGCTCAAGTATATATTTCAGAAAGCAATGCCCACAGGAAAGCTAGCAAAATGGCAAATGTTATTGAGTGAGTTCGATATTGTGTACATGACTCAGAAAGCAATCAAGGGGCAAGCTTTGGCCGATCACCTTGCTGAAAACCCAGTAGATGAAGGATATGAACCGCTTAGAACATATTTCCCTAACGAAGAAGTATTGTTTGTAGGGGAAGACATATTAGAATCATATCCTGAGTGGAGAATGTTCTTTGATGGAGCAGCAAACTCTATAGGATCAGGAATTGGAGCAGTGTTGATATCTGAATCAGGGCAACATTATCCAGCAACAGCAAAGCTTAGATTTTGATGCACTAAAAACATGGCTGAGTATGAAGCATATATTCTTGGCATTAGAATGGCTCTTAACATGAATGTTCAAGAATTAATGATAATTGGTAATTCAGACTTGTTGATTCATCAAGTTCAAGGGGAATGGGCGGTGAAGAGTCCTAAAATCTTACCATATGTACAATTGGTATAGAGATTATGCAAAAGAATTAGGAAGACCTAGTTTAGACACACACCGAGAATACAAAACGAGCTTGATGATGCCCTTGTAACCATATCGTCCATGATACAATACCCAGAAAAGAGTTATATCGATCTACTTGAGATAGTTTTAAAAGAACAACCAACACATTGTTCACATCTGGAAGCAGAATGGGATGAGAATCCATGGTATATCGATGTAAAAAAGTGCTTAGAAGCTGGTGAAAATTAGGAAAAAGCAACGAGTATTCAGAAGAAAATAATCCAAAGAATGGCAAATAACTTCTTTTTGAATTAAGAGGTTCTTTATAAGAGGACACCCGATCTGGGATTACTGAGATGCGTGTATGCTGCAGAAGCCACAAAATTGTTTGAAGAAGTGCACGCTGGAGTGTGTGGGACGCACATGAATGGGATTACATTAGCAAAGAAAATCTTAAGGGCGGGATACTTCTGGATGACTATGGAAAATGATTGTGGCCGATTTGTCCAAAAATGCCATAAATACCAGGTGCACGGAGATCTGATCAAAGTACCACCCCACGAGCTCAATGCGATGAGTTCCCCTTGGCCATTTGCAGCCTGGGGCATGGATGTTATTGGACCGATTGAGCCTGCTGCCTCCAATGGTCATAGGTTCATTTTGGTCGCCATTGATTACTTCACCAAGTGGGTCGAAGCTGCTTCCTACAAAGTTGTGACAAAGAAAGTTGTGGCCGACTTTGTTCGCAACAATTTGATATGTCGTTTTGGAGTTCCAGAGTCTATCATCACAAACAATGGAGTAAATCTGAATAATCACTTGATGAAAGAGATATGTGAATAATACAAAATTACCCACCGTAATTCAACTGCATATCGCCCTCAGATGAATGGAGTTGTGGAAGCTGCTAATAAGAACATCAAGAGGATGATTGACAACTACAAATGTTGGCATGAAAATTTGCCTTATGTTTTGCTAGGTTACCGCACCACAATCCGAACCTCAACTAGAGCAAATCCTTACCTATTGGTATACGGAACAGAAGCAGTGATACCAGCTGAAGTTGAGATACCATCTTTAAGGTTTATTCAGGAAGCTAAATTGAGTGATGCCGAGTGGGTCCGTGATCGATATGAGCAATTAGCATTGATTGATGAGAAAAAAATGAGTGTTGTTTGTCATGGTCAGTTATATCAACAGAGAATGACTCGCGCTTTCAACAAAAAAGGAAGAGTTCGAACATTTGAAGTAGGCCAATTGGTGTTGAAATGCATTTTCCCTCATCAAGAAGAATATAAATGGAAATTTGCACCTCACTGGCAAGGACCGTATGTTGTCCACAAGGTACTATCAAGATGAGCTTTGGTTCTAGCAGAGATGGACGGTAAAGTGTGGCGCAAAGCTATCAATTCAGATGCCGTCAACAGATACTACATTTGAAGGATGATACTTCTTTTCTTTATTTCCTTGTAATTGCAGTTTGCTTGTAATCATTGTCGCATTATGTTTTGATACATTCCCCTTGTACTTGAACTACATTCGACCTGAATTCTCAAAAATGAGATACGTATGCGGTCTATGTCGGCCTCGGTCGTTTCCTTATCAAATTTTCTATTGTCACTTCTCGAGATGGGAACTACGTTTGACCTGATTCCTGCCTCAACGGGATACGTAGGCGCCACAAGGGTTCGATCATATTCCCAATAAGATTTTCATTTCCCCTCGTCATGGAAACTGGGACAGAATTTTTGAGAGGACCTCAAAAATTCTACAAGAAGAGTCATTTCCTACTAACAAGAGTCAAATATCATATCGAAATGTGCAACCGGGAATAATTTTGAGCAGATCTCAAATTCAAGACTCCCGTGATAATCCTCAGATTTGTTTTTGAAACATCTAATTGGGACAGAATTTTTGAGAAGGACCTCAAAAATTCCATCAAGGATACTCGGACCTTTGAAGTCAACTTCAATTGCCTCAAATTGACGTGTTCTTAAAGGGTTTTAAGTTGCCTGCAAGCTACCTATCATATCAAAATCTGAGACAAAGGGTTTTGATCGTGTCGTGCATGTCGTGACAGTTAATTGGCAGAGAGAAAAAAATATATTTTTTTTTAAAAAAAAAACTTCATACCTCGCAAATGTTTTAATGTGATCTTGTCTTTTGTCTACTGCGAATCATTGGACCTACCAGACAGAGTTCCAGAAATAGCGAGACCAGGAGCAAGGCAACTTCAACACAGATCAGTGTTCCAAAACTAATATGTTTTTGTGGATACAAGGTATAATATGATTATCAAATGAGCTATATTTATCAACCAACTAGTCCAGGAGAACATATCCAACGAATATCTATTACGGGAGTCTCATCTGGGTGGCTGGTTCAGTCGCTTTCGAGAACTCAGATTGACGGGTAGTGAGATAGCATAATCGTATGATTGATTTAAAGTCGGCCACTGATAGATAAGACGACGTTCATAGTCATTACATACTCAAACCGCCAAAAGGGCCATTGCATATTCAAAATGTTGAGAGGGCCATTGCATATCAAACTGCCAAGAGTGCCATTCATATTCAAATTGCTGAGAAGGCCACTCATATTTATATTGCCAAGAGGGCCATCGCTTATTAAATCTCTGAGAGGGCCATTCATATTCAAATTGCCGAGAAGGCCACTCATATTTATATTGCGAAGAAGACCATTCCATATTCAAAATGCAGAGAGGGCCATTGCATATTAAATTGCCGAGAAGGCCATTCATATTCATATTGCCGAGAGGGCCATCCTATATAAAGGCCAAGAGGGCCATCGCATATTAAATCTCCGAGAGAGTCATTCATATTCATATTGCCGAGAGGTACATCATAAAGGCCAAAAAGGCCATCACATATTAAATCTCCGAGAGAGTCATTCATATTCATATTGCCGAGAGGTACATCATAAAGGCCAAGAAGGCCATCACCTATTAAATCTCCGAGAGAGTCATTCATATTCATATTGCCGAGAGGTACATCATAAAGGCCAAGAGGGCCATCGCATATTGGTTAGTTGGTCTGGTTTATGTTGATCCACTTTTTCTCAACTCCAAGTTAGGAGCAATTGACATATTAAAAAGAGAAAATTTTAGAAATAACAAAGATAATATATATTATAATAAGGCTCTATAGCTATAGTTTTGATAATTGCACTTCATAACTGTAGTTTCATTTGCTATGGAAGCTGCAGTTTGTATATTTCGCTTGCAAATATACAAACAGGGTAAGTATATACAAATGGAGGCTGCGGTTTGTGTATTTTGCTTGCCCGTTTGTATATTTGACTTGCGAATATACAAACAATGTAAGTATATGTAAATTTTGTATTTATACATGAAAGACTTTTTCAGAACTTTGTTTGTATATTTCACTTGCCAATATACAAACAGGGTAATTTATTATGAATTTTTTTTTATAAATCACATACAGATAGCTAAGGTAAGCATATACTAATTTTTAATTTATATAATCAGGAACCGGATTATACAAATTCTGGATTTATACAATTTGTATAATAGAAAACTGATAGGGTAAACTGATTATCATTGATTTTTTTTATAAAAAAAATAGAAAACTGATTATGTCCTCGATTTTTTCGAGCAAAAATACAAATAAATTTTAAATCTTATTTAAAGAAAACCATTGCGGTCCCTCGTTTATTACTAGTTATCTTACAAAATTCTATGGATATCCCGATATGGTCAATTTTTTAAATGCAAAATTGTAGTTGAAGAATATAAATTAAAACGATAAAAGTATTTTATCGAAGAGCATATGTGATCAAGTGGTAGAATTGTTCAAAGTCATAAAAGGTACCTGAGTTCAATTCCAAGTAACTACATTATTTTAGCCTTTTGTATGTATTTAGCATGATTGCATGTATCTGGGATGCCGGATACATATGACAGTGAGGAGCGAGATGGAAGGAAGGCGAATAACTTAATTTTTAATTGAATGGAGGATTGCGCTACTTAATGGTGTAACTTATTTTTTTTGAAACAATATAGAACAATATAATAAAGTTTCATAACAAACAACTATTAGAGAACAACCTAGAAAAATCGTTTGGTGTTCTTTTTATAACTTATAATAATCTTTTTGGTTAATCCTAACTTAGTGCGGATAACTATTTTAAAAGTTATTCTATAGGAAGTTGAAGAAACAGTAATTATTCTATTCTATGAGATCATGATGCTAATAAATAGTACTCCCTTCGTCTCATTTTATGTGAGATAGTTTGACTTGACACGGAGTTTAAGAAAGAAAGGAAATTTTTTAAAATTTGTGGTCCAAAATGAATGATACAAATTTGTGTGACTGTAAATCATTTCATTAAGAGTAAAATAGACATTTTATAGTTAAATTGTTACTTAATAAAAAAAGTAAGTCACATAAATTGGGATAGAGGGAGTATGATTTTTTTTTTTCCAAATGCTGGTAATTGTCCAAGAAATAGAAAGATTGTAGTGTCCACTACTTAACTAAATGTTGTAGAGGAAAAGGAAAAACAAAATCTCGTGGAGGACAAGAAAGATATAGCTAAGAATAGTAATTAGTGGATTCATGGAAACATAAATGATAGAGGGAGTATGATT
>NW_026031873.1:30185-31579 GCF_019186545.1 Solanum stenotomum
TTTACTTTTAAAATATCACCTCAAAATATATTATTATTAAAATATTTCTTTCGCAAATTTGTTCTTGAAGATGCACTTCGATTCTTCACCAAGAAGTCAAAAATGTAAAACTTTGTTGCTATATTGTATGATCTTAAACATTTAATATGAGTGCTTGCATAGGTTTTGCCGTATTGTTTAATATAGTATTTATCATAGTAACTTTTAATTTTAAACTTAATTTATTAAAGGCTAATTAAAGAGCAAAGACCCAAAATTGTCCAGTCATCAGTGGCCTAGGACCTAGGTATTATTTATATTTTGAAAAATATTATATATTTATATATAAAAGTTAACATATTGTTAATATATAAAATATATTTACATACACGCAATGTTATTCGGTTCGGTTAGAAAATTTTTCGGATGTTTTCATAAATTAAAAAGATCATCCCAATCGTTCGGGACAGTTATACACTTGAATAAAAATCTACGATTTATTTTTAAAAAAATTGCATAAATCGATTCGATTTGATTAGGTCGATCAGTTAAATTGATTCTTCATATTCTTTTAACACGCCTAGTAATAATAAGCATCATACTAGCTAATTGGGGTAAATAAGTAGAGAATTATACTTGCATAAATGCACAAATTGACTTAAGTGGATTCATGATTTTTGGAGCTGAAACTATCTAATTACACAAATATTTCTACCTTATTTATTAATTTTTTCTATATTTTGAAATAATTATATTTTATCTTACTTATTAATAATTTCACATGCACCAGATTTCAAGTCAGATACACCTAGATATTTTTTCTATAAGATACACTGAAATAGGAAGAATGATGAGCGAGAACAAGTAGGGGAACGGAATTTGTCTATGTATCCCAAATACATGTGAATCACACTACATGTATTTGGTGTGATTCGCATGTATCTGTGATACCAAAAACACGAGCGAGATAGAAAGGAGGTGAGCGAAATTTGTCTATGTATTTCAGATACAGGTGAATCCATTTGGATATAATATAATTAGAATAAATTACACCTAAGTTTGATTTATCACGAGATATATATCTGAACATATTTGAACATATCAAAATCTAATAAGATTCATAATATTACAAGCTACCATATAACTAATCCTTTTTGGAATGTTGGCATGATTTGACCTAAAGAACACAAGAAGTTGAGTTAGTTCCCAGCACGTAAAGTCATTTCATTTTCTTCCTCTTGATTATAATGTAAAAAAATAAATTACGGATTTAACTCAACCACAAAAAATTAGTTTATAAGGAAATAATTATTTAAGTCATATTAAGAAAATCATCCATTCATTTTGCATCCGATGTGAGATTCTTCAACACCCATAATCTCACACCCTAAACACATCTGGTGCATGACAATTTA
>NW_026031874.1:0-222 GCF_019186545.1 Solanum stenotomum
TTCCACCACAATCAAACCACACCCCTATTAAAAGACATGTGGGTTTTTCTTTAGGTTTATCGTTTTCTATTTCACATCTGGAATTTTTTTTGCTATTCACCGAAGGCAACTTTCCAATTCGAGTGACAATGCACCAAGAGTTTTTTGAAATTATGTCCGTGTAAGTTCTTAATTATGGGTGTGAAGTGCACCACAGTCATGACTAAGAGATTTCAAGCCTCC
>NW_026031875.1:0-604 GCF_019186545.1 Solanum stenotomum
ATTGTGTCTTGTATCTTGGTTCTTGGCCTTTTTTTTTTCCAAATAACTATTTCTATGCACTATTTATAGATGTAGGAAACCCTAAATAAAATAATTGAGTCCAAATTAAATTAGGAATCCAAAACCAAAAGGAATTGGATTCCTTTTATTTTTTCCGCCCCGTGAATCATGGTGCTGCCGCCTCAACATATTTCTTCACTATTCACTTGCTGCCACGTGACAGCAGCAAACATCAAAATTGAAATTCCTCAATTGCAACCGTCATTCCCATGTATATATAAACTAGTAAAGAAAGACCGGGCGTTGCCCGGGCCCAACATTAATAAAGTTATATTGTTACTCTCTCCATCCCATATTAGATGAGAATCTTACTAAAAATATACTTTTCATATTATTTGTGCACTTATTAAATTAGCATAGAATTAATTAATTCTTTTCCATTTTACCCCTACAATTAATATGATCATTCCTATATTGTATGTGTATTTTTTGTAACACATTTCAATGCGCATTGATATAAAACAAAGGGTAAAATGGTGAAGTCTTCCAATGTATTAATGATTTCCTTAATCACCGTGTAAAGTTGGAAGTGTCCATCTAATAT
>NW_026031876.1:0-12735 GCF_019186545.1 Solanum stenotomum
AAGATATTCTTTTTATAGAAGTGTATTCGTGATAAAAAAAACACAGACTCATTTGTATTAGGACATATCCTATATTAAATGGATATTCCTATGGGCCAAAAAAAAAAGGCTAGACAATATTCCTACGTTCCTAAGGCCTGTGCCCCATGGAAAGGGCAGAGATAGGAAGTGCCTCACGGATTTCTACTCTTATGGCTCGCGTCAGGTAGGACTGGGATCGCTGTCAATTGGGACTGCTCTTCAGTCTTTCTGAATCACTCTCGTTTCGTTCAAACATATCCCGCAGGAGTCAAGGGGTTGTAGGGCTGCTTTGTTAAAAATAAGGAAATTTTTATTTTTGACAAAAATATAATTCCCCACCGCGTTTAATTTTCCAAAAGTAAGATAATATTTATTTATTTATTTTTAAAATGAGGCAGTTTTTATATTTTGGCAAAAATAATGGCAGCCTTTTTGACTTTTGTTGGACTCCTATCAATGATTACTTTGTCAAAAATAATGGCAGCCTTTTACCTTCGGCACTTGGCTGGGGTGTGCACTATACGGATTAAACCGAATAATCAAATTGAATTTTTATTTGGATAGGTATTTTGGTTTTTTGGATTGGTTTTGGATTAATAAATTACTTTATTTGATTTTTTGGTTTGATTTCGGATTTTAAAAAATAAAAACCGAAATAAACCGAATTATATATATATAATGTTTACGTTTAGAATTAAGTTGGAGTTAACCACTTTTGTCCCTTTTTGGTTATTGTCTTTCATGATGATTACGTTTATATTTTATGTTTGAATTGCATCTATAATAGGTATACTTATAAGTATTGTGTTTTAAGTTTTACTTATGATTTATATTAGAAAGTATATTTAAGAGATTAAATATTATTACTTTGGTTATGTTATTAATTATTGACATAACCGAATAACCAAACCGAAAAAAGCCGAACCAAATAGAGGAAAACCAAACCAAACTAAATTTAGGATCGGATTGGGTTACACTTTTACAAAACCAAAAACCAAAAAATCCAAACCGGATAGTGCAAAATCAAACTAAAAAACCGAATGCACACCCCTGGCAGTAAATTTGACTATTTGTTTTGCAAAAAATAAGGTAGTTTTGTTAGAACTCCTATTACCTTTATAATTGATTTATAATTATTAAATTTATGTAGTTGGAAAAACAATCTCTTAAAAAATCAAAATATAATTATAATAAAAAAACGGTCTCTATTTAATTTTTATTATAGTCAATATTTAATATAATTTAAATCACAATAGAAAAATAGTAAAAATATGATTTTATTTAAAATATAGTCTTTTAATGAAGGACAAAAAGTTTAAACAACATTTTTAAGGATGCTTTTAATATAATATAGATAGATTGTATAGATATGTTATAATATTAATGATGTTTATATACGTTTGGTTTGTATATTTATTGAGTTAATTTTTGACATATTTTTCGGGAAGTTTACGTCTGGTTAATTTGTATATTTATTAAGTTAATAATGCACTAAGTTGTGTTAGTTTTAAAAAAATCAATACAAACTTCTATCTATCGTGTCTTCCATTAGCTTTGCAAGCTATCAAGCAAATATACTACACGGGTCTGTTTGGAAAGCCACTTGGTAATTAGAATTGGTGTAATTACAATTGTAGTAATTATTAGTTTAGTAATTACATTGACCTGTTTGATTGCCACGGTGTAATTACACTGTAATTACACATGTCCTGTTTGGATGCCAGAGTGTAATTACCGTTACAATTGAATTCTTCCCACAAAAACGTTATTATATATTTAATAAAGATGAATCAATAAATATTAATAAATTTATCCATTATTTATTTAGTAAAATAAAATAAGTTGAATATATTTTAACGAGTTCCAAGAAAAAAGTAACACACATATTTATATTGTTACTTTTGGTAAGTTTCACCAACCCACCAACTATATTGTATTGTTTCTTTAGACAAAATTAAGTGTCACCAATTATATCAAAATATTATTATGTAATTGGGTCAAGGTAGATAATTGTCGGACAATATTATTTTTTTGTGGCCTTCTAACTAGCTATGAGAAGAACAATTTTGTTGTCATGTTTGCTATTTTTTCACTTGAATTATTTGAGGATAAATAATTGTCATCTTAGTAAATTATTCACTCACAAAATGTCAATTTTCAATTTTAAAAAGATAAACCCTCTACTTTTAAAATTGAAAAGACGGTCAACAATGATAAAATTGAATAAACCATCTACATTTACACATAAAAATTACAAGTTATAGTTTTAATATGTATGTAATTTTTTAAATTGTTCAAAATATAAATAATTAGAAAACCACACAAACGTCATGTAGTGATATATTTGCCTTTTTAATTAGTCAAATGTTAAACAACTCACATTTCAAATTTGTATTGGATTTATTTAGTAACAAACAACTCTCTCTAAATTATTTATAAGCTAATTATTTAAATAAATTTACTAGTACATATAAAACATAAAATCAAGAAAATAAACAAAATAAACAAAATAATTAAAATGATTTGAGAAATCTTTTTGTCTTTACATAGCCTTATCCCATGATATTTTATCTTATGTATTACTAATACCTCCAAATGGAAGGTATTAGTAATACATCATATAATACCATGTATGTTGTATAACTAATTCATGGATTAGTTATACATAAGCTCAAATTTCTACCAAACATAGTACTAAATAATACCATACATAATACATGAACTATTTCTTCTAATGCGGCCCACCAAACGACTCCTTAAGTTCTTATTTAAATTAAAGTGTTCTCCATCCACCCTTTACTTTTGTGTTTTTCTTTCACCTTCTTTCTCAACAATGAAATAAATTAAGAACAATTTATGAAACATTTAATATTATTAAGTTTAAAAAGTTATTTTGAATACATGTTAAAAAAAGTCATGAATTTTTTTCTAGTTTTTTTGTAAAAAAATCTTTTTAGAAAATGTATAGTAGTAAGTGTGAATTATTTTATTTATATTTTGTACTTTAAAAATGATGTCACATTGTTTTATTTATTGATTTTTACTGTAAAAGGTGACACCTTTTATAAAAAAATAATGTGTACGCCATATCTATATATATAATCGAAATAAATCAATAAATATAAATAAGTTTAACCATTATTTATTTAGTAAAATAAGAAAAGTTGAATATATTTTAACGAATTCCAAGTTGAGAAGACAAAGGAAAAAGTAACTTGTTACTTTTGGGAAGTGTCGCCAACCCACCAACTATATTGTATTGTTTCTTTAGACAAAATTGTCACCAATTATATCAAAATATTATTTTTTAACTAATGATGTGAAAGCTTAATTAAAGAATGACTCTGAATCAATATATAATATAAATAAAGAATGACCTTAGACCAATAAATAAAGAATGACTCTAGATCAATAAATTAAGAATGACCTTGAACCAATAAATAAAGAATGACCTTATGCCATATCGCAAGAGTTCAAATGATTTTTTTTTTCTTCTTTCCGAAAGACTAATATTTTTAAATTTAAATACTTTTTATTATTCATATAATAATAAAATTATCATAGAGTACATTGATTTTTTCCTAAAATTGCCAAGTGATTTTTAATTAGCTTGTCACTTGGCTTAACTATATCGCAAACTACTCTCATTTATACTCTTTTGCATCACCATTTGTCTTATAAAGGTGTTAAAATATTTTATTGATATAATATTATATCAAATTAGTATTTTATTTGAATTTTATATTTATTAATTTTTAAAGAAAGACAAAATTTATACATTCCATTGTTGAGAAAACAAACTGTCTTAATTATTTAGCATTCGGATCTTAATGTAATATCTTAATATTCAGATGTGTATTCAAATTTATACCTCTAAATCTTAACGCACTTCTTAATATTCAGATTCAGCCGTTGTAATCTTAATGAAAATAAAGAAAAAACTTAAATGATGATTAGTCAAATATGAAATATGTTTTAAATGATAAAAATGATGAACGGTATTTTGCTAATTACTTTCTTTGAATGATTGTTACATATTGTTTCATAGCAATAACGTAAGTTGTAAGAAAATATTAAACTAAAGAACGACAAAGTTAAAGAAAAAAAATTAACTACTGCTCCCTTCTATCCGCAATAATTTAATCACCACCAAGACAAAGATATTCTTTTTATAAAAGTGTATTCATGATTAAAAAAAAAAAGACTCATTTGTATTACTCCCTTCGTTTCATATTATATATCATTCCTTTTTAAAAATAGCTGGACCACAATATATGTTATTTTAAAAATTTATGCATAAATTACCATATTTTGCCCATTATACCATTGATAGATTAATTAATTAATCTTGAAAATATATTTACTTTGACTAATCTAGGAAATCTACAAGTAATTAATTTCATTGGGAGAGTACTTCATTCATTAATTAACTACTTTCTTTATTCCTTCAAATGGTACTGTAAAAATGAATTAAGTATAAAAATATAAATAAAACAATTAAAATACGAACCAAAATTTTAAACAAAACAACAAACCAATATTTGTATTCGAATCTTCTTCAATATGCGCCTCGGTGTTTAAATAAAAAAAAAAATGATTTGTCGAACTAGAATTAAAATTCATTTGTCGTCTAATTTCATTATCAATAACATCAAATTCAGCAAGAAAATTTAGATCAATTTGAAGTAATGGAATTTAAATATTTTGCGATGTTGTCATGTTTGCTTTAAGAATATATATATAAAAATATAAAAAAACATTTTACACAAAATATATAGGAAAATTGAGGTGGGAAAAACTTGATTTTTAAATTTTTTTGGATCAATTGGTGAAAAATTTTGGCTCAAAAAATAAACTCTAAAATTTAAATAGTCATCAAATGCATTTATATTTTTTGAAATTTAACATATTCATCATTTATTACGAAGTTGTCTTAAGCAAACATTAAATAAGGACATAAGGGTAAAATTACCTCATTTTTTAATACAACTGCAAATAGAAAATGTGACATATAATATGAGATGGAGGGAGTAGGACATATCCTATGATAAATGGATTCCTATGGGGCAAAAAATAAAAAAGGCTAGACAATTTTTGCTTTGTTAAAAACAAGGCAATTTTTATTTTTGACAAAAATATAATTCCCCACCGTGTTTAATTTGCCAAAAATAAGATAACATTTTTAAAAAAATGAGGCAGTTATTATATTTTGGCAAAAAATATACTCCTACTTTTGTTAGCCAAAAATAAAGCACTTTTTGACTTTTGTTGGACTCCGATTACATGATTACTTTGTCAAAAATAATGGCAGCCTTTTATTTTCCAAAAATTAAGGAGTTTTGATGATTTCTTTACTTTCCAAAAAAAAAAAAAAGTTTATTTTTTTGCCAATAATACTCCTTTGGCACTTGGCAATAAATTTGACTATTTGTTTTGCAAAAAATAAGGTAGTTTTGTTAGAACTCCTATTACCTTTATAATTATTATTAAATTTATGTAGTTGGAAAAATAATATCTTAAAAATTCAAAATATAATTATTATAAAAAAATCTTCTCTATTTAATTTTTATTGTTTTTGTTATAGTCAATATTTAATATAATTTTAATTACAATATAAAAATAGTAAAAATATGATTTTATTTAAAACATAGTCTTTTAATAAAGGACAAAAAGTTTAAACAACATTTTAAAGGATGCTTTTAATACAATATAGATAGATCGTATATATATGTTATAATGTTAATGATGTTTATATACGTTTTGTTTGTATATTTATTGAGTTAATTTTTGACATGTTTTTCAGAAAATTAACATCTGGTTAATTTGTATATTTATTAAGTTAATAATGAACTAAGTTGTGTTAGTTTTAAAAAATCAATACAAACTTCTATCTATCGTGTCGTCCATTAGCATTGCAAGATATCAAGCAAAAATACTACAATAATAAAGACATTACAGTTACAATTGAATTCTTCCCACAAAACGTTATTATATATATTTTTTTAATAAAGATGAATCAATAAATATGAATAAATTTAACCATTATTTATTTAATAAAATAAGATAAGTTGAATATATTTTAACGAATTCCAAGAAAAAAGTAACACACATATATATATTGTTACTTTTGGAAAGTTTCACCAACCCACCAACCCACCAACTATATTGTATTGCCTCTTTAGACAAAATTAAGTGTCACCAATTATATCAAAATATTATTTTTTAACTAATGATGTGAAAGCTTAATTGAAGAATGACTCTGAATCAATATATAATATAAATAAAGATTGACCTTAGACCAATAAATAAAGAATGACTCTCGATCAATAAATTAAGAATGACCTTGAACCAATAAATAAAGAATGACCTTATGCCATATCGCAAGAGTTCAAATGATTTTTTTCTTCTTCTTTCTGAAAGACTAATATTTTTAAATTTAAATACTTTTTATTATTCATATAATAATAAATTATCATAGAGTACATTGATTTTGTCCTAAAATTGCCAAGTGGTTTTTAATTAGCTTAACTACATTGCAAATTACTCTCATTTATACTCTTTTGCACCACCATTTGTCTTATAAAGGTGTTAAAATATTTTATTAATATAATATTAGATCAAATTAGTATTTTATTTGAATTTTATATTTCTTATTTTTTAAAGAAAGACAATTTTTTTACATTCCATTGTTGAGAAAACAAACTATCTTAATTATTTAGCATTCAGATCTTAATGTAATATCTTAATATTCAGATGTGTATTCAAATTTATACCTCTAAATCTTAACACACATCTTAATATTCAGATTCAACCGCCGTAATCTTAATGAAAATAAAGGAAAAACTTAAATGATGATTAGTCAAATATGAAATATGTTTTAAATGATAAAAATGATGAACGATATTTTGCTAATTCCTTTCTTTGAATGATTGTTACATATTGTTTCATAGAAATAACGTAAGTTGTAAGAAAATATTAAACTAAAGAACGACAAAGTTAAAGAAAAAAAATTAACTACTGTTCCCTTCTATCCGTAATAATTTAATCACCACCAAGACAAAGATATTCTTTTTATAGAAGTGTATTCATGATTAAAAAAAAAAAAACTCATTTGTATTAGGACATATCCTATATTAAATGTATTCCTATGGGCCAAAACAAAAAAAAAAGGCTAGACAATTTTTGCTTGTTAAAAATAAGGGAATTTCCCCACCTCGTTTAATTTGCCAAAAATAAGATAATATTTTTTTTAAATAAAAAATGAGGCAGTTTTTATATTTTGGCAAAAAAAATATACTCCTACTTTTGTTAGCAAAAAATAAAACACTTTTTGACTTTTGTTGGACTCCTATCACATGATTACTTTGTCAAAAAGAATGGCAGTCTTTTACCTTCGGCACTTGGAAGTAAATTTGACTATTTGTTTTGCAAAAATAAGGTAGTTTTGTTAGAACTCCTATTATCTTTATAA
Organism: Solanum stenotomum; assembly: GCF_019186545.1. NCBI lineage: Eukaryota > Viridiplantae > Streptophyta > Magnoliopsida > Solanales > Solanaceae > Solanum > Solanum stenotomum. The sequence goes on from NW_026031876.1 coordinate 7,493, forward strand.
TTGATTTATTTATAATTATTAAATTTATGTAGTTGGAAAAAGAATCTCTTAAAAATTCAAAATATAATTATAATAAAAAAATCGTCTCTATTTAATTTTTATTATTTTTGTTATAGTCAATATTTAATATAATTTAAATCACAATAGAAAAATAGTAAAAATATGAGTTTATTTAAAATACAGTCTTTTAATGAAGGACAAAAAGTTTAAACAACATTTTTAAGGATGCTCTTAATATAATATAGATAGATTGTATAGATATGTTATAATGTTAATGATGTTTATATACGTTTGGTTTGTATATTTATTGAGTTAATTTTTGACATGTTTTTCGGGAAGTTAACGCCTGGTTAATTTGTATATTTATTAAGTTAATAATGCACTAAGTTGTGTTAGTTTTAAAAAAATCAATACAAACTTCTATCTATCGTGTCTTCCATTAGCTTTGCAAGCTATCAAGCAAAAATACTACAATAATAAAGACATTACCGTTACAATTGAATTCTTCCCACAAAAATGTTATTATATATTTAATAAAGATGAATCAATAAATATTAATAAATTAAGTTGAATATATTTTAACGAATTCCAAGAAAAAAGTAACACACATATATATATTGTTACTTTTGGGAAGTTTCACCAACCCACCAACTTATATTGTATTGTTTCTTTAGACAAAATTAAGTGTCACCAATTATATCAAAATATTATTTTTTAACTAATGATGTGAAAGCTTAATTAAAGAAAGACTCTGGATCAATAAATAAAGTATGGCCTTGTCCAATAAATAAAGAATGACTTTGGATCAATAATTAAAGTAAGTAAGGTGTGAATTGACAATTGAGAAATGAAAATGCGGAGAATTAAGCTTGCGCTGTTATTGTTGTCGCGTTTGGCTTCGGCTTCGACTTCAATTTTGGATTTGATTATGGCAAATAATGTGTTTGATAATAGTCTCATTAATTATTTTCTTTTCTTAATAATTTAATTAATAAATTTATGAATTATGACTTAAATAATATATTCAAAATACTTTCTCGTATGGTACACCTATTTTACTGTTGGGTTTGATATGATGTCTGATTGCATGTCTGTGTCTATTCATGTTTCTACACCAGTGGGTGAGTCCTTAGTGATAGATCGAATGCATCGATCTTGTCTTGTCTCTTTGGTATGATACTTGGGTAGAATTGATCATATGGGAATGGTAGACTTTGATATTATCTTGGGTATGGATTGACTTTCTCCGCATCATGTAATTCTTGATTGTTATGTTAAGATTGTGACCTTAGCTATGTCGGGTGTCCCGAGAGTTGAGTGGACGGGTGCTAATGGTTCTTATCCTAGCAAGGTTATCTCTTTCATTCAAGCTCAGAGGTTGGTTGATAGAGGGTGTTTATCATATTTGGCATTTATTTGGGATACTAGTGTTGAGCCACCTCCCATGGATTTTGTGCCCATAGTTCGAGGGTTTTTGAACGTATTTCCTACTGATCTTCCAGGTGTCCCTTCAGACAGGGATATTGATTTTGCTATTGACTTGGAGCCGGGCTCCAAGCCCATCTCCATTCCTCCTTATCGTATGACTCCAACTTAGTTAAAGGAATTAAAGGATCAGTTACAAGAGCTGGTGAGTAGGGGGTTTATTCACCCTAGTGTTTCTCCGTAGGGTGTTCATAATTTGTTTGTGAGGAAAAAAGATTGTACCATAAGAATGTACATTGATTATCGGCAGTTGAACAAAGTGACCGTAAAGAACAAATATCCTCTTCATCATATTGATGATTTGTTTGATCAGCTTCACAGTGCATCTCTATTCTCTAAGATTGGTTTGAGCTCCGACTATCACCAGTTAAATAATAGGGCATCAGATATCCCTAAAATAACTTTTAGAACCCATTATGGGTACTATGAGTTTCTTGTGATGTCTTTCGATTTGACCAACGCCCCTGCAATATTCATGGAGTTGATGAACATGGTGTTCTGATCGTATTTGTATTCCTTTGTGATAGTGTTCATTGACGATATCTTGGTGTACTCCAAGATTGATGAGGATCATGATCGGCATTTGAGGGTGGTACTCCAAAGATTGAGGGAAGAAAAGTTTTATGCCAAGTTCTCAAAGTGTGAATTTTGACTTTATTCTGTGGCATTTTTTGGAGACGTAGTGTCCAAAGAGGGTATACGGGTAGATCAAACCAAGATTGAGGATATGAAGGGTCAGATCAGACCTACATCAGTTACTGAGATCTGGAGTTTTTTGGGACTTGCAGGATACTACAAACGATTTGTGTAGAGCTTCTCCACTATTACATCTCATTTGACTAGATTGACTTGGCAGAGTGTGAATTTACAGTAGTCTGTTAAGTGTGAGGAGAGATTCCAAAAGCTCAAGACCATATTGACGTCATCTCTTAATTTGACTTTACTCGAGGAGGGTTTAGACTTCAATGTTTATTGTGATGCTTTTGAAGTCAGGTTATGTGGTGTTCTGATGTAGATTAGTAAGGTGATCACCTATGCTTCTAGACAGTTGAAGACCCATGAGAAAAACTAGCCTACCCATGATTTAGAGTTGGAGACCTTAGTGTTTGTGCTTAAGCTATGTCGACATTATCTGTATGGGGTTCACTTTGAGGTCTTCACGGAACAACGAAATCTTCAGTACATCTTCAGTCAAAGAGATCTGCACTTGAGGTAGCGTAGACGGCTTGAGATACCTAAGGACTACGATATCACCATCTTGTATCATCTAGGTAAGGCTAATGTGGTGGCCGATATCCTGAGTAGGAAGACTTCTAGCATGGGAATACTTGACGCTATTAGCTGGCGAAGATGCTATTGGCTAGGGATGTTCATGGTTAGCCAACAGTCACATCCGATTACAAATTTTTGAGGAGAAAAGTGTTTTGATTTTTTTTATTAAGTCTCTTTCTTAGTGCTCCTATGTTAGCAGGACATTTCGTAGTTGAGCAGATACGTGAGTGTCAATTTGATGACGAGAAGCTATGTCTCATTCAAGACAAGGTGATGGGAGGAGAAACTAAGGAGGTTGTCTTTGATTCGGTGGATGCCTTGAGGATTGGGGGCATGATTTGTGTGCCCAAGATGAGCGAGTTGATTAGATTGATCTTGAAGAGACATATTTTTATGATATTCCATCCATCCGGGTGCAGAAAAGATATTTTATGATTTGAGCCAACGCTATTGGTAGTGTGGTATGAAGAGAAATATTGCAGATTTTGCTTCAAGGTGTTTGACTTGCCAACAGATCAAGTATGAACACCAGCGGCCTGGAGGTATATCTCAGGGATGTTTATTCCTACTTAGAAGTGGGAACAGATTACTATGGACTTTGTTGTGGGACTACCTACCACCGTTGGTGGTTATGAATCCATTTGGATGGTTATTGATATGTTGACTAAGTCCGCCCATTTCATTATGGTTCGGGTGAAGTATACGGCGGAGAAGTTAGTTGAAATTTATATTAGTTAGATTGTGCGACTACATGAAGTTCGGTTTCTATTGCCTCTGATCTAGGTTCTTTTATCAGTTCTAATTTCTGGAAGGCATTGCAACATGGTTTGGGTATTCAGTTAGACACGAGTACAACCTTTCATCCTCAGATAGATTATCAATCCGAGTTGATGATTCTGGTGTTGGAGGACATGCTCCGAGCTTGTATGATTGATTCATTGCTAGATGGGATCAACATTTTCCCTTACAAGAGTTTGCCTACAACAAACAGTTATTCTTTCAGTATTCAGATAGCCTCTTTTGAGGTGTTGTATGGCAGACGTTGTAGATCTCTGATCTGATGGCTTGATTTAGCGGAGATGGATTCATTAGATACAAACTTTCTTAGAGATGTTATGAAGCAAGTTCCTATGATCCAGGGTAGACTATTAACAACCCAGAGTCGACATAAAAGTTATGGAGATAAAAAATTTCAAGCTTTAGTGTTCATGGAGGGAGATCATGTTTATCTTGGAGTGTCACCCATGAAGGGTGTGATGAGGTTTGAAAACAAGGGCAATCTTAACCTTAGATTCATTGGACCCTTTGAGATTTTGAGTAATGTGGGAGAGGTGGCCTATAAGCTGCCCTTTTCACCTAGTTTGTCAGATGTGCATCCTATATCTCATGTCTCCATGCTTCGTAAGTATGTGTCATATGAGTCTCATGTACTTTCTCTTGATTTAGTTGAGTTAGGTCAAGACTTATCTTTTCAAGACAAGCCTATATCCATTTTGGATAGGCAGTTCTGAAAGCGTAGGACCAAAGAGATTGTTTCAATGAAGGTACAGTGGAAACATCATTCAGTTGGTGAGGCTACTTGGGAGACGGAGTTAGATATGCGTGCCAGATATCCTCAACTTTTCGAAGCTTCAGGAACTTTATTTTACTTTATGTTTGAGGATGAACACATTTTTTACTGGTGGATAATGTAATGATCCGGTTGGACATTTTTAGAAAGTTTCATGAATTTACCATTTTCCCCTCCTGATATCGAGCTCGAGTGGTTTTTGGTTGAGTTTTGAGTTTGAATGACTAAAGTGGTTAAGAAAGTGGTTTTTGGTATCTTTTAGAATTTTGAGTGTTGGAATCGAATTATGTCGATTCCATCAGTCCCAAAATGTGATATCTAGTATGTGAGAGTTGTCGATTTTAGATCAGAGTCCTTTTGAGAATTAGAGGTCTTAAGTTGTGAAGTTGTGGGAATTAAGCCTTTGGATTGAGTTTGGTCAATATTCAGGGTTCGGATGCTCGCATCAGAACTTCGAGAGTTTCATTGGATTTAAGGGATGATTTTAAGCCTAGGTGATGTCTTAGTTGATTTTTGAGAGGTCTTGAGCGTGTTTTAGCCTTTTTAGGCACTGCATTAGTTTCTTGTGGTTTTCATGGATTTCACGTCAATGAGACCTCGAATTCATGTTTTGATGGTTCTATTGAGTCTGAAACGTCGATTATAATTGATTGACATATGTGGTTTGTGTGTACGGGGTTCTGAACGAATCCCGATGATCCTTTCAATATTTTGAGAGATTACTAATTTATTGATGCCTGAGTGCTGGTGCACCTCGCGATCGTGAGGCTCGCGTTACCAATGTTTGTGTCACTTTTGCAAAGAGTCAACTCCTGTTGACCTTTGCATTTGCGAAAAACTTTCATTTTCGCAACCTTCACTAACACGAAGGTCTTGTTCGCGATCGCTAAGGTCCCCACTTTCGCTGGATCTGCCT
>NW_026031877.1:0-583 GCF_019186545.1 Solanum stenotomum
ATTCAGACACTTAGAAATCTGGATAATGTCTCTGAATCATCTTCCTCTATGGAAGGAGAAAATGATAGTCTAGATTTTATAAAAAATCTTTCTTTAAAAAATAATAAAACAGATTTTCTTTATAGTCTTAAAGCTTTTACCTCTCAAAAGTTTTATACAAAAATTACTCTTCTTATTGATTATAATTACAAAAAAGAATTTATAGCTCTTATTGATAGTGCTGCTGATTTAAATTGTATCCAAGAAAGACTTATACCTTCGAGATATTTTCATAAAACTACTCATAGCCTTAGATCAGCAAATGGTAGTAAAATGAATATTGAATTTAAACTTCCTAAAGCTTTTATATGTAAAGGAAGGAGTTGTGTTCCCCAAAGTTTTGTTTTAGTGAAAAATATCACTAACCAAATAATTTTAGGTGTTCCTTTTATAAATGATATTTTCCCTCTTACACATTGGGATAACAATAAGATTATTGGAACTTGGAATGACAAACCTTTTATACTAGAATTTGTCACTAAACCTTTCACTAGGATGATAAATGATTTGACTGCTAAACTACTAGTTTCAAAAAACAACCAAG
>NW_026031878.1:0-19457 GCF_019186545.1 Solanum stenotomum
ACAGGCATATTTGTCACAGAAGCAAAGTGATACTTTTTCCTCTATTGTTAAAGACGATATTGATGATATCAGATCATATGAAAGAGTAACAAAGAAAGAAATGATATTTCTTCTCAAAAACTCTGAGATTCAGAGGAAAGAAGAACCCTGAAAGATATTCAAGCGATATTTACTTAACGGATTATACTTCCCGGGCGAGTCATACAAAACTCGTTCGTATTACAAGACCATCTTGATGAACACGAGTAGTGTTGAATTTCAGCACTTCTCATGTTACAACACCAACGAGAAAGTTTATAAATTCTCCAAAATGATTATAAAATAGATTATATCAATAGAAGATTGGGGTATATCCTCGATAAAAGAAAGTCAGATCAGCCTGAACAAAGTCCCTACTAGCTTCACTTATTGGGATTATATTAGCACGTTCAGTAAAGTCCTCTACTATAATAATGAGAGGCATAAACATACTTGGTTCATTAAGGTTTGTGAAAAGATATTTGCTGACCCAATCCCTAATTGGTTCTTGAACTGGTGGTCATACCATGGTCCAACGGTAAAGATGTTGCCTGATCCCTTTTTAAAATTATACAAGAACTGGGTTAAGATTTCACCAGACATTAATGATTTATACCACTCAGATCATATTTGTTATATGGAACAAATTGAACAAATTTATTTCTTCATAGAATTCTCGATTCATGGATCCATAAATGGACTCTAGAAGTAGGTTTTACCGAAGAACAAATTCCGTGTTTATATCAGACTTATTATAATAATTTCTGGGAAAAATTAATGAAGAAGGATCCCAAGACAATCATTATATGGTCAAGAATTTTCGAACTCGATTTCTCAAAAAATCCAAGATTATGGTACTATACCTCACAAAGGAATAGTTGTTGTCAAACAATAATAGTTGAAACTAATTTTGCTAAATCCAAGATTTGTTTATCTTATAGAATCTATTTTAAACTGCTTGATACGTTAAACCCAAGATGTAAGTTATATGATACATCTGATTAAACAATAATAGTTGAAACTAGTTTTGCTAAATCCAAGGTCACTACTAGAAGACCTATAAAATGGTAAGAGATTAATTTTCCTACTACTTGGACTTTAGACTCTGTTATACCTCCACAATAGATGACTGATGTTTTCACTAATTCTGAATATTCTCATATTACTTAAAATGTTAATAGTAAGATTTGTATTCAGTTTGATGAAAAAAGTGTTCCTTATAATAGACATTCATTTTTTTCTGATAGAAGATTACTTGTCATCCAACACATCTCGTCGATTGACCCTGGTTATGGTCCAGCTCGAAATCGTGCTGCTTCTTTGCATACATTATCTTCTGTCATATCTGCTGATAAAAATAAAATTAAAATTCATCCTCGATTAAATATTGTTCAAGCAAATGATAAATCATCTGATATTTCTGATAAGGATATTTCTTCTGCATCCGAAATGGATTTTAATCTTAGTGATACTTAATGATGAATGGACATCAAATTGATTTTAGTCTAGGTTCACTGGCAAGAAAATATAGTCAAAATGAATTTGCAAGTGATAAATGGAGCCAATTTAAAACTTCATTTTTTGACACATACAGTGCGGAGGATTTGCATAATATTTCTCAAGAATTTTATGAGACTTGTGCTTTACATAATCATATTATGTTTTTTGTACCCTGGTTTATAACCACTTATTTGCTTTTATAAATCAATGTTCTTGAACGATCCTATAAAGATGAATCAGGTAATATTATCAAAGTTGTTTATCCTCCTTAGGCACCGTTTATACTACCTAATAATACAGATATTACTTTCATTGCTTTTCAGAAGTTTATTGAAAATGATGTGGTTACGGTAAGCATTAATGAGATTAATAATCTCATTTCTCAAAACAACTATTTAGGACTTTATGTGAAAGTTTTAGGCGAACATATTAGTTCTCTTGATAAAAAAGTTAGACGATTTGGCGACTTTAATTGTTCAGATTATAAGTGATTTAAAAACTTCTAAACAGGCTTCTACGTCAAAACAGCCGGATGTTCTTCCTACGCATATTCAAAGACCTCTTGGAATTCAGAATTTTGTTTTTAAACCCCTATATGATCTTGAAAAACTTCTTGATAAAAAGTTTTCAGAATTTGGTGCTCAACCTATTAATTTATCTGAAGATTTTGCAGATGAGATGGAAACCACTTTTGATTTTAAAAATCAAGTTGATTTAGAAATTAATAAACTTTGTGGTTATCCCAAGAAGAATAGTGGTAATACTAAATATGCTCATCAACCTAGTATGCAAACTTATTATTATCCTAGACTGACCCCTCAAGATGTTTTGATAAAGGAACGTGATTGAAACCAAACTAATACTTCTTATAGTGGAAGTGAGATATATAAGGAATCTCGACGGTTTAACTGATAGGCAATTAACTATACTTGTTCATAGAATGCTTATGTTTGCTACTATTTGTAAGAGTGTTAATAACACCGATAGAGCTATTTGCAAGATGATAATTGCAGGTTTTACTGGTCAACTTAGAGGTTGGTGGGATAATTATATGAGCCTTGAGGTGAAAGCCGATGTACTTAATGTTAAGGTTGTTAATGATGGTGTTGATAACTTAGGTTTTGCCTTAGTAAAAAATAGCATAGACGTTGTTTATACCCTAGTCTTGACTATTCTCGAACATTTTAATGGTAGATTTACCAATCAATATGAAACTATTTGATCTTTGCTAAATGGTCTTCGATGTAGACATTTAGGAGAATTCGATGGTATAAAGATACTTATTTAAGTCGGGTGATGGAACTACCGGAAAATGGTCTTGAGCATTGGAAATCCAAGTTTATAGATGGCTTACCTCCATTATTTGCGGAAAGAATTAAGAAATCTCTTCGAAATTTGCGAAGTGTTATTCCTTATGACACCTATACCTATGGTAAGCTTATAGGAGCTTGCACTCAAGAAGGTATAAATTTATGTAATGAATTGAAACTTTCTAGACAGCTTAAGATTGATAAGCTTAGAGAAAGATCTCAGCTAGGAGACTTCTGTACTCAGTTTGGGTTACCTGATACAGTCGCCAAAAGTACTAAACATAGAGATTCTAGTGGAACTCATTCCAATAAACATTATAAAAAAAAAGGTCTAGACGAAGGTATTGGGAGGAGCGAGAAGAGTGAATAGCACATCATATTACAAAAAATAGGTCTAGGCGAGAACTCGCAAAGATTAAGTGCTACAAATGTGAAAAATTTGGACATATTGCTCCCAATTGTAAGCTTGAAAAGCTTAAAGTTTTAGAGCACGATGAAGATATTCACGACAAGACCCTCATGGAAGGATGTCCTTGATAATCAATCCATGATCAAGTGATTTTATCACTTTCATCTATCAAGCATTCATAAGGTAGGTTAGGTGAGTATAGGTCTTTCACCATAATCCAACTTCTAATTCTCATTTAGACTTTACTTTCAAAGCCTTAGCAACACTAGGTAATCACATTAGCTTCACCCAAAAGCCCTAGCTATTAGGATCACAACCATACTCTCAAGGTTTCTTTCTTAATCCCTTCTTTATACCTAGATTTCAAGGTAATTTGACCACATCTTTCATTACTAGGTGGTTCTAGTCTTAATTGATCATAAAAGTTCAATTCTTACTTTACAAGTCAATATGAACCATATACAATAAATTCTAGTTCAATTCATGATTATATGATCCTAACATTGATCAATTACAACACACAACATTGAATTAGAAAGATCACATATGAACCTTCAACTTGCCTCTAATAGCATAAACCCACAAGATCACATTCATCAATTTAGATTAGGGTTCATCATAGAAATCACATGAATTCATCATAGTATCATCAAAGAAATACAATTCAATCATAATTGGATGCTACCCAATAGATTGGAATCACACCCGAGCCCTACGCACAATGCAATCACAACCCTAGCTAGAATTAGGTTTTTGAGTTCATAATTAGGGGGAATCTATGGGGGGCTCCATGGGTGGAAGAACCCATGGATGAATAAGTTTCACATACCTTCAATCAAATCCCTAAACAAAGCTTGAAATCAATGGAGAATCGACCTAGATGTTTGATTAGTCCACAAATTAGACTCATTTAGGGCTTTATTTTAATAGAAATAGTGTCTTCAAATGCTTATTTATTCTAAAAATCTGATGAAAACACTTAATTTCAGGTATTTGAAGTTTTAATGGAAGCATGGACACTTAGGCGCAAAAAGGGACAAAAAGGCTGAAAAGAGTGAAGAAGCTGAAGCCTGAGCACTGCCAAGCACACTTGGCGATTCGCCGAAGGGACACATTCCGCCTTTTGTTCCAGTACGCAAAGCCATGAAGGAGCAGGATAAAAAAGGAGATGAAATGAGCAGTCGGCGTTTCGCCGAATAGTTCCGCGAAGCAGTACTATGTCGTCCAATGACACAGAGCACGACGATGCTGAAGGCTAGTGTAAGACGACGATGAACTACACCAAAGGGCAAATCGCTAAATTAATTAGTGATTCTGACTAACCTCGCTGAACTATCTGCCAACACTAATTTCTGAAGTCTATAAATACTAAACTTTTTATTAATTTTAAGAGAGTCGGACCATTATTATAATTTGCACAATAGAATAGTACTTTTTTGATATTTTTGCTCTAAACTTGAGAGGGTTTTGGAGACTTGAGGGAGAAAAGGGTTTTCATCTTCAAGATTTAGAGTAGGGTCTCTTGGATTTTTCATTTTTGGCATGTAACAAGACTTAAATCTTCATACCCATTTGAATGCAAACTCATTTAGGTACAAATTTCTATCTCTTGTTCATGTCTAGCTAAAACTCCCATTCTTGGGGTGTGATTTAGCAAATATGTGTTGATATTATTGTTGAGCCTTGTTTGCTGATAGGTTAGATGTATTTTAATAGTGATTTCACCTAGAGATTGTGGTTTAATTTAATAGGTTTGTAGTTGCAAATACAAAACCACCCATGTGTTTTCAGCTTGCTCGAGAGAGAGGTCGGGAAACCAAGATCGCTAGACTAATGTCATAATGAGTGGGTCGACATGAGGTTCAACCCAAGAGGGTGAGCCCTAGTCCCATATCTTAATACTCAGCTCGAGATAGTGAGTGGGGTAAGGCGTAGGCTGGTCTTCATGCGATAAATGGGTGTCCGAGAGGAATCCATTTGAAACAGGGTAAGTTGCCCGAGAGGGAACTTATTTCCATCTAAAGCTTAGCCTAGTTACTATTATCTTGCAAATTTCCTATCGAAAGCATGTACCCAACGATTTAAATCAATACATATTGCGGTCACACCCTAAGAATCCCCTCTCACTTATAGATTTCTTTGTTATTTTTGTTGTTTTTACTACTTTTGACAAAAACCCCAATTGATATTTGACACTTTGGTGTCACCCCCTTTAATTTACTATGTTTTTAATCGTTAATATCTTTAGCTACGACTAGTTAGAACTAAATTTTATTTTTCTATTAATTCTCAAAACCACTCCCTTGGGACACGACCCCAACCCTTGGTTGGGTTACTATATTATCGACGATCGTAGACACTCGTACCGTAGGTTAGTGTCGTTGATCACGATAAGCATCAATGTTGCTCCTCTTCTCTTCTCTTCTCTTCTTCTTCTTCTTCTTCTTCTTCTTCTTCTTCTTCTTCTATTCTAGAGAGAGGATTTCTTAAGAGTAATTTTGGGGTCTTTAGATGAATGAGTTAAAGTGATTAGTTGAGGGTCTATTAACTATTTATAGGAGGTAAATTAACTAACTAATCGCCCCTCATAACCCCTAAACTAACCCCTAAACACTAACTTAAAAACTAAAACTGAAATACTGGCATCACCTACGACTAGACCATCTACAGACCGTAGATTAATCTATTGTCCGTGGTTTGGGTCAGAGACTCATATTTTGCAGCCCTGATCCACGCCCATGACCTATGGGGCGTAGGTTGATCTAAGGGCGTGGATTGCAACCATAGGTCACACTTTTTGACTGTTTTAGGGTCCTCTTTAGGGACCCCTTGGGTGGTCCTTGGGGAATTGTACCCCGACATTTAACCCTTAAACATGGTATTTTAAGTACAGGAGCCATTTATTTTGATTTTAACCCTCATACGACACACCAAAACTCTTTCCAAAGACTCTAGAACTCACTAGTTCAACTAACTAAAATATGGGGTGTTACAACTGTGCACCAACCAATTATACCTTTTACAGCCTGGCATTTGTGGGTACATTGATACGAGGATCAGGTCCCTTTACAAGGTCTCATAGTTTGTCAAATCATCAAAACTGCAAATAACAAGTTCCTTTGCTCTTCTTTAGGAAAACCCAAGGGATTTTCATTCAATCAAGGATTTGTAGGGATTCCTTGATTGAGGTTGATTCAGGGAATATTATGATCATGTCCATATCAGATACGTTCATGATCTTCCTTCTCTGGTGAAGCGTCTCCCTTTCTGGGTTCCTTGAATTATGCGTCTTTGCTTATCTGTCTTCCTTGATATTTGGAGGATGAATTTTGTCCATGTCAGTATACCTTGATTGCTGGAGATTTGTGAATCAATCTTCTTTTCCTTCCTTGTGATCCTTTTCACTCAATATAGTCCCAAGGAATTTGATTGTGTTTCTTTCTGGTTCTTGATTGCTGGAGATTTGTCAATCAAGGAAGATTTGTCAATCAATCTTGCTTTCCTTCTTGTGATCCTTTTCGCTCAATCCAATCCTGAGATTTGATTGTATTGATGTTTCGTCTGGTTTTTCACTTGAAAATAGACTTATTGTTATTAATCAAAATCCATGAACACTTAGGAGGCTAACAGTAACTACAACAAAATAAACTGATAGTGGAAGAGAAATACTATAACTACAAGAATGGATTGATAACAAGGCAACACACTACTACCTATTAATCTTTTATCCTACTATGTGTCCTTCACAACCTCCTATCTAAATTCATGTCCTCGGTAAGTTAAAATTGTCTCTTGTCCTATCTAATTAGATCTTCCCCAATGCTCTTCGGTATACCTTTACCTCTATTGAAATCATCCAAAGTCAACCTCTCATATCTAAGCACCACAACATTCATATTTTTTCTGCACATGTCTAAACCATCACAGTCTACATTTTGTCCTCCACCGAAGTCACTCCCATCATTTTTCGGATATCCTCATTTCTAATCTTATCTCTTCTAGTATGCCCACACATCTAATGCAACATTCTATTTTTTACAACTTTCAACTTCTAAACATGATAGTTCTTGACTAGCCAAGTCTTCACTCCATATAAAATAGTTGGTCTCACTATAAGAAAAAGTTTTATTTATGACCAACATGTAGGGACAAGCTAATAATCTCGTCTCTAAAAATATATGTATTAGGACGAGATTGTATTCTGGTCCTTATTTATGTACTTTATTGTGAAGGTACTAAATTTGGTCCCTAAAAAACTAAGTAACTGGTCCCAAATTATTTAATTGAAGTCTTGCAAGGAAGGATCAGGAAAAAGTGGGCCAGAACTTTTCTTTTGCTAAAATCTTATGCGCGCCCAAAAGAATTACTGTATATTAAAATAAAATTAAAAAGCTCTATATTTTCTAAAAGTTTAAAATGTTGCCCTACACTCATGTCTCTCTTCAGATCACTATTGTTTTTCCATCGCAGCTCTACCCTAATTCGGCGAAGGTAGTTTTCCATCGCAAATCTGTCCTAAACTCGAGGCAGGTATCTTCTACCTTGTGTGGCCGCAACTCTCTGCTCGAGAGATACAATTTCAGGTGTGATTGTTTTCCGATCTAGTTACTCTTTTCTCCCATAAGTTGTAACATTGGCATTTTTTGCTTGTTTTGATTCAAGTTGCTTTTCTTCCATTAGCTCTGCTCTAAACTAATGGCATGTTTAAATTTGTGTTAAGGATCAGTTTCAGGTTTCATAAATATGATATATATGTTTACATCCATAATACAAAGAGACTGTGGGGCTTTAAAGCCAAAAATTACTTGCTTAATATTTTGCTAAAGAGATAAGTACAAGCTCGTAGGCGCTTGGATCTGTTTTTTAAAAAATTAGTATTTTACTTGTAGTGTGGACGAAGAACTAGCTGTTTTATGTAAACAACTATTTTTTATCATAGGTCTTTCTTAGTCTCATCACTTTCTTAGTCTATTATATTGTTTTAGTGTTGTGCTCAATTTCATTATCTTTTACCAAACATATTTATTAAAGATTAATGTTGATATGGGGTTGATCCTTGTTCTTTACATGTTATATGGCTTAACTTGTAGTTGTATGATGGGTTTGGCAATTTACCGTTGAATCAATTGAATAGGTGTAGATTTCTAAATAGTTTTCAGATGATTCCGGAGTCAAAAGAGTCACATTTTGAATCCCAAATTTCAAGAGGGGAAATGAATTATCAGATTAATCAAAAGGGAAAGAGTGTGGGATTCTCGGTGACAAACAAATTCAATTGACGACTCACCTAAACAACCATTTATTAATTCGTCAGGTAAATCACTACGACATAGAGATTTTTATTTCCTTCTTGGTCGTTCTATGACAATATCTAATATTTTTTGTTAATTTTTAGTCTATTCAATCTACTCAACAAGGTACTGTTTTTAGTCATTCTATGATTCTTCTATTTGTTAGTCATGCAGAGGTTCACATATAACTTGAATCTGTAAGATCATCAATTCATGTCCTCCAGTTTTCTGGCCTGAGTTGAGAAACCACAAAATGTATTAGAAAATCATATTCTTGAAAACACTATGGAGATAAAACAAATGTATCTGCCTAATAAAATCTAATGGGGGGAAGCCACCTACTACTTGAGTTCTATTGTGTGCAACAACTGGCCTCTTATATGTAAGAAGATGAACACGCAAAAAGATAAAAAAAAAGTTACAGATGTATGCTTTATCAATTTAGTAATTATTTTCTCTTTGGACAGCATATTCATGTTAGTATGTTACATGAAACAAAATAAAATTCTCTCATTAAATAGGAAGGTATACATTCTGTCAAATTATCAGACAAAATTTATACCTATTTTACAAGCACATTATAGTACATTAAAGTAACTACTTCAAAACAATATACCCATCGTACATTTTGTTGGAATGATACTAATCACAATAGCTCGAGATCATAAAGCCTAGAAGTATCTTTTGGATACATAGCTGGGATTCTTCATTACGAAATATCTGGACAACTTTTGGTTTGATGCTATTAACTTTAAGCAAGCTACATATGGCCGTTTTGCTACTCTGGAAAGGATGTCCCAAATGATATGTTTGATTATAGAGCTATTTCTTCACTCTTCTTTTTTGACCATTTTATAATTTCTGCTTGCAATATATAATACGCAGTTGCTTCTATAGCCATGCGAATGCTTTACCCTTTTTACATTTGTTATGAGTAACTGTCCAGTTAACTTCTTTAATCCAATGTAGTGTTTGCCTCTGAATTCTCATCCATCTTAGTAGACTAGTCCTAATGCCTAAAGAACACTCTAAAACGAGCATCGTAAAGGTGACATGTAGCTCCATTGGTTCCATTAAAAATTACTAGATTCTCGACCGGAATAAATTCTTTCCTTAGAAGATTTCCTGAATTTGCAAAGCTATTCTTTTTCAATTTTGTTACTCTTGTTCTTCTGCTGTCTTGTATTGTTGAGTTCTTTTAGTTGTTGAGTCTCTTTTATTTGAAATCACACCTCAATGAATGATCCTTGTATCATTATGGAAACTGTGATGTTAAATTTTATTCTGATCACTCTATGGTGCATGTAATTTTGAAACATATTGTTTATATTTAAGACTATGAAAATGATAATGATTAAAATTTGGGAGACTAAGATTGATACGGGTGGTTATGTCTTTAATATTAACACTAAAATTGAGAAGTTTATACGCATTGGTGTATAGACTTCACGTATTGAGAATATATATACTTTTTAAAAACACTATAATAATTTAAGTGTTGGATATTATATGGTTGATCTGTTTTTTATGGAGATACAGTTAACTGATGATTTTTATGAAATAAGAGTGAGTGATGTAAAATGGTATTACTATAACAGCAGCTCCAGATTTTCTTTAACTTTTTTCGATATTAAGCATAGTTGCAAAACATCTTCTTCCTCTATTATTTTTCTGGACAGGTGCACACAACTTTTTCATACTCTTGTTTCTATTTTATAGCTACGCACAACTTCTCAGGGTCCAAATTTTTTACCATAAAAATCTTATCCATTTTACTCAACTTGATGGTGCATACTAGTAGGAACTTCGCTTTACTTAAACACTTTGATGGAATAAGGCTTTGCTGGTGTGTACTATTTTGCTTGATTGTCTTCTTTTGAGGGCTATTTTTATTATCCACTTTTCATTGTTAAATGATTCCTGTAACAGTAGAATTGTAACAATCTATTGAAGAGTTCCACATAACTCTGGAAGCTTGACTCATAACATCATGTCCTATAATTCTAAATGTTGCATGAGTATGTAATTGATGACTTATTAAAACACGATCTCTATGTGAAAATGTTATCATTACATAGCCTTCTTTTAGTGGCCTCTATACTACATCAGTTTTTGTATCACGATGAGGAACTTGAGCCACCATTAATTTGCTACAAACGAATTTCGGTAACATTAGAATGTTGTCCTGTCTGATTATTGGAACATTGTTTATGCACGCGCATATATCTTCTTTTATATTTTCTACTCAGATGCACACTCAACTATAGTATCCTTCACTTCAGGGAATTGAAAAAGAAAGCTTTTCCAAGCTTGGATAAGATCAAAAGAACTAATCGCTTTCTCAACTTCTTTTTACTCAAATTTTATTTTCTGCATAGCTGCACAACTTCTATGTTTTTACTTTTCATTTTTTAGTCCATTTGTTTCTATTTTCTGACCAGTTCTGTTTAGTTGTGTTTCTTCAAAATAGTTTTTAAATTCTTTGGCATCTCAAAGCTTTTCTATTTGAATTTTCTTATATTCTTGCAGCTTTGTTGATATTTTTGGATAACACTTGAAGAAAGTTAGATTCCATTTGAGGTGAGCAGTTTAATTAATTCTAGTGTGAAAGTTAGCTATGTTTTTTTGGTAAGCCAATATTTTTTCTTACCCACCAGAAAANNAGGTGAGCAGTTTAATTAATTCTAGTGTGAAAGTTAGCTATGTTTTTTTGGTAAGCCAATATTTTTTCTTACCCACCAGAAAAAACACATTAAGCACATTGTTGCTGGAAGCGTGGGCAAACTGTCCCAAGCATTGCAGGTAAATTTATTTGCATAATAGTTCATGTATGACAGTTCAATCTTCCATTGGATGTTTCTCAAGGTGTTGCATTTTCCTAGATAATTTCTTTTGCATGTTACCTTGGAACAAGACTTCATGTGTAATGAATTTGATCAACTATTGGTCTATGCTTGCTTTTTGTTGGAAATAGCCTCATATTTCTCTCTAACCAAATGTAATATACTCCAGCAGCTAACCACATTCTATAGATATTCACAACAACTGAATGACCTCTTGCATTTACCACGACCAAGTAAATTTCCTCAGTCCATTACGTTACAACTCTGCTCAGTCTTGTCAAGTTGAGTATTTCCCCAGATTAAAGTAGACTATTTGAAATAAGTTGGTAGGTGACCAAGTGTTACTGGATGGTTTGAACAAAGCAAGTTTGACATATCTTCGATATCAGTCCACTTTGTGATCTTGTCTTTAGTATGTTGCCTTTCATGTAAGGCCAAGAACAAAATGAATCATAATATTCACACAAAGACTTCTCCAATAGCATTTAGGGTAGAAACCTCTAATCTGTAGATACATCTAATGTGTAGAGAAACTATCCACTTGCATAATGTCATGTTCCTGTAGGCCTATTTGTTCCATATACTTTGCAGCCTTAAGGATCTGTATACAAGCTGAGATGCTTTTGTTGGTGTATATTATTATACCAATCATTATTTAACATCATCTAAAATTTTGTACTTGCAGAATTTGATTATCAAAGTTACAAGTCAAGATGCAGCTAAAGAAGATGCACAAACTCATTATTGTTTTGCTTGAATGTTATGCAATACTTGATATTATAGTCTAACTCAGATCTTAGCTATGTTTTTTCTTAAGCAAATATCAAAACTAACATCTGAGATGTTAATTAATTTATTGCAATTAATCTCTTTCTCTCTCTCTCTTTTTGTATCGAGATTTTCAGTAGCAATTCTATATTTATAGATGAAATTTATTTTTTTGTGATTTCAAGCTCTAGATCCATTGGTGGTTAATTAGAGACCAATATTATTGCTTGTCTCTAAACGTAAATCTAAGAAAAGAAATATTGCTCGTCTCTAACAGATATCTAAGACTAGACCATTCTCGTCGCCAAAGAGTACAAGGACCAGGTTGTTTCTAGTCGCTAAAGAAGATTAACGACTAGAAAGTAAAAGTTTTACACAATATAAATCGTCTATTTGAGACTAGAATGTCATATTTAAAATCATGTAATGACCAATGTTTTCCCCCGTCCCAAAAAACATTTAACGACCAGCTAATGAAACCCGTCGGAGTAAACCTTTTGCGAAGAAGGCTTTTAGGACGGGTGGCGACCAACCTTTTCCCATCTCAATAGCTCATTTAGGACCAGATTCTAACTTTTAAGGACTAGATTTCCCTTCCTTAGAGGTTGTTTTTCTTGTAGTGTCTAACTAGCGCTATGCAGAACTTGCCTTTAAATTTTGGTGGCACCTTGTTATCACTCAGACTCTCTAGATGCGAGACTTCATTTCATCGAGTCCGGAGCCTGTAGGGAAAAAAAATGGCCAAAAATTTCAAAAGGACAACAAAACTAAGTTGAGAATCAAAAGGGCAACATTTAAACGATCCTACAAACGCCATGTAAATTAGGGTAGGCGCGTCTTCCTATGCGCCTTGCAAGGCGCGAACTGACAGCGTCTTATAAGGCGCAAGAGATGTGACGAGATTATGATGGCTTACAAGTTTTCACCTAGAATAATCATGTAGTCTTTACAAAGACCTTTATTATCCTTCCAATGGAGAAAATAGTCTATTTCAGTCATAGCCATCATATCAAGTGCTTCTCCTTCTTCGGAAATCTCAAATTCACTACCACCAAACCAAAAGATCCAGTGAAATTTCAAAGTGAGACTCCACCTTTGTTCATGTCTCCAAAATCGTTACCTCCATGCACATCGTTATAAATCCATCTTTGTCGATCCTATGTATTCATTGAAATCTTCTCCTACTATTAAATTTTCTGTATTTAATGGTATTTAATACTCCCTCCGTTTCAAAAAGAATGACCTCCTTTCCTTTTTAGTTTGTTTAAAAAAGAATGACCTCTTTCCTTTTTTGGTAACATTTTACTTTCAACTTTTCACGTGGCATGTTTAAGACCACAAGATTAAAGAACAATTTTGTACATTTGACATAACTTTAATTTAGGGCCACGTGATTCAAAAGTCTTCTTTATTTTCTTAAACTCCGTGTCAAGTCAAACTAGGTCACTCTTTGCGAAACGGAGAGAGTAGTTATACATGTTTGGTGTTTACAGGTTGAATAGTATTACTACTTTGTCCATACTTCTCAGTTGAATGTAGGCCATGTTCAAAAATAATGTTCTTACACTAAATAATATCAAACTCAAAGTAATTATATGTGTTAATACTCCTTCCGTTTTACTTATATTTTAGTTAACATTTTAAATCATTCTAAAACATAAACATAAACAAAAATTGTGGAATTGAATTCTTAAACTGATTTCATATAGTTCATAACTTCATGATAGAAGTACACAAGAATTAAATGCATTTTTATGGAGAAAAAAAAAAAGAAACATGTACAATGTCGAAACAAATAAAAGATTTCCTTAAGGATTAGTAACGAAACAACTCATGTCTTTATGGTTACAAATAATTTACCTTAGATTTCAAAAATATTATTTAGCCTAAGAATAAATTAACAGATAAAAAATATTTGTAGAAATATCAAGAAAAATAATCTTGACCTTTCATATTCATTTTGTACACGTGGCCTACTTCTACCACACCATGGAAGAGTAATAGAGAAAATAGTAACAGAGGATTCTTTCCAAAAATGATATATAGTGTATGTATATTAGCATAATGTATGTCAAATAAATAGATGTTATTCATACTCATATACATTAACATGTATACATATTATTTTAGCAATAGATGAGTATTGCCTACCGAATATCAACTCCGTATTCTTAAGCTATTTTTTGCCATTTAATAAGCTAATTATCCTACGATTCCAAATTCTCTTACATATTGATTGGGCCTATGGACGAATATACAAGCATACGATACGACCAACCAGGCAATCACATTATGAAATGTAAACCGAGCAACGTCCTATATTGGGCCTTGGCCCATTTGCTTTCTTGTTCTGGTCCAACAAGTCATTTTCAGATGGGTTCTAAGGCCATAATAGCAAACTCAAAGAATTTTTTTGCATTGGTAGCCTACTTTTAAGACTTAATTAACAATTTTATGGTAATTTATTTAATTATAAAATATAACAATACTTTATATTTGTGCAGAATATCATATTAAATGATATAGCTACTGTTTAGTAAAATTATAATTTCGCAGCTATAGTTTCATTCAATCTTGCTATTTGCATGATTGTATAAATTCAGAAGTTGTATAATTCGGTTTCTGATTGTATAAATCCAAAATTTTGTATATGCTTATCCTAGCTATTTATATACTATTTATAAAAAAATCATAATAAATGTCCTATTTGAATATTGACAAGCGAATATACAAATGGTGTGCTGAAAAATTCCTAAATTTATAAATGCAGAATTTGTATATACTTACCCTATTTGTATATTCGCAAGCGAAATATAAAACCGCAGCCTCCATAGCAAACAAAACTATAGCTATGGAGCGCAATTATCGAAACTATAGTTATAAAGCCTTATTATGTTTATTATGTTTACTATTTCTAAAACTTTCTCCTTTTTTTCGTATGTCTAATGTATCACTAGACATAAAGTGATATACACACGACACACAAACACTACTAGAAACAAAGATCTTTCCTAGCATGAATCAGTATTGGAAATTTTTGCTATAGAACATATTTTTTCCATTCATTTTCCACCGAAGCTCACTAGAAAAATGTAAAGTGGAAATAAATTCTCACTGAAATAGTGGAAACTTCCTAGTTTTTCCGTAAGAAAACATTACTATTTGAAAAATAAAAATATGATTTCGTTCGTCAAACTTAATAAATAAGTTGCATTCCCGTCTTTAATTGTTTTTATTTATACCATTACAAATCATAGCTATTCAAAAAGCTATGGGGTCACTTCTAATATACCATATCTGACAATTATAGAAAGATTAGTAGGAGTATTATTAATTAATGACACACAGATCTACTACTAATTATGCTCATCAGGGGTCACTGCAAGTTGATTCCTCACCTCCAAGTCAAATCCCAAATAGTATCACTAATATAAGTGTTAATATATCAATTATTGGCACTTAATTCATGATTAAATTAATTGTTAAACTAATTCCTATAACTCTCTACAAGAAAGATACCATGTGATATTTATTACTTTGATTTTCTCAACAAAATGCATATACCTTTTTTTTCTTTCTATATATGCATGAAACATGCAACTATATATATACATGAAGAGCTAGCTATTAGGACCACTTTATTAATTTAATTAGATTAGATTAGTGATTATCATTATCCTTAAGCTCAGTTGCATTAATGACACGAATCTACAAACGTATTCCCACTAGCTAGTTGTAGCTATTCAAACACCTCAGAGGTCGATCTGACTCCCAAATTAAAATGCATGTATCAATTAATCACTTATCAATAAACTGAAATTAATTACACTAAAGAATGATTAGGGATACTGTTTAAGCATGTTCAACGTACAGAATTAATTCCCTTTATTTTTGTTTTTTTTCACCTTAATTACCAGTATTGCATGATACAGGAGGTCATCTTATACTAATTTTGCGTGAACAGTCATGGATTAATTCATGATATTTACATGCATTATATATAAGAAAAACTACATGATCAGACACACTTCACTACTATATATCTATTATTACTTATACTTTCAAAATATTACGTATTTTATCACTAATTAAGAGTTTTTCTACCACATATCGAAGAAAATACACTTAGATACATGTATTTTTTCTATCAAAGACACGAAAATAGGGAGAGAGGCGAGCAAGATTTGTATGTATCGCAGATACATGCGAATCACACTAGATACATGTATATGTATGTATCATGTGTGATTCACATGTATCTGGGATACAAGATACATGGGAGAGACTCAGGGCCGACTC
This sequence comes from Solanum stenotomum, assembly GCF_019186545.1. Taxonomy (NCBI): domain Eukaryota; kingdom Viridiplantae; phylum Streptophyta; class Magnoliopsida; order Solanales; family Solanaceae; genus Solanum; species Solanum stenotomum. The sequence continues at coordinate 16,439 of NW_026031878.1, forward strand.
AACAAGATCAGGGGCCTAATGCCAAACCTTAAAGAGAGGCCCTAATATTTTGAGAAGTATTTTGTTTCTTTAATCTCTTTAATAATTTTATTCTTGACTTCACTTGCCAATAAGTTTAATAATTCACTTTGTATATTATGTCCAAGATAATGACTATGAATTTCGTCATGCTTATTCTTCAAATATGTTCTTGCATAGCTGGATCAAATTTATTAATCATTTCAATTAGGCTTTAAAAATTACCGTTACTTTCTTGATAGATCTTTCCATTTGTTCCCCTAAATGCTAAATTACTTTTCCAAAGAGTTTTTATCACGTCAATAATTCTTAACATTATATACATTTTTCCATTGCACTTTATCTCTATCAATTTGTTCCTACACAACATTATCAATTATTTGCTAATGCAATCTCATTTCTAAATCAATACACGAGCTCATATTATTAATAATATGTTCATCCTTTACTTCATGGACTTTGAGCTTAACACTAAGATTTCTTCATTCATTACTACTTGCACTAGCTAGTTTACTATTACATATAATAGAAGTTTTGCTAAATAATTTACAACAAAAACAAAAAAATTATCCAAATCTTTAGAGTAGATTAATCATTTTCTTTCATGCTTTTCTCCATTTACTATTTTTTGAATATAGTGTGTTGTCTAAAAATGTCGTACGTATTTATCTTGTGTAGAAAATTTATATCAATCATTCTAAATGGTCTATTTTCTACTAATAGATCTCTCAATTTTGTATCTACATTATTCCATTGACTTGGATCATATATATTTCTAGGGATGCAACTATTTAAATTATTTAGGAGTTCTTGATATCGGAAACAATGTCACATTTTCACCAACTTCTTCTAGATTTTATTCTTGGATATTATTATCATCTAACTCAATTCTATTGGTGACTTGTTCATTTGAAGAACATCCTCCAATATTTTTTATTCGAAATATTTATTATTTGTTAAAAATCTATCAAGGGCTCTTTTTTAAGATTTATTTAATTCTTCAAGATTTCTCTCTTTTTGCAAAATCGGAATCATGTTTTCTAGTTGATATATTAAAATTGAATAAATTTTAATAATAATTAAAACAATTTTACATATACTTAAGAATATCAACAATAACAATTTTTCAAGAAAAACTATAAAACCCCTTACACGTTTTTTTTCTTCAAAAATTAAAATAATCTTTTTAATAATAGTATAAGTACTTTTTTTTTAAAATGGGGGCCCCAAGCGATGACTTTAGTGGCCTAGTGGTTAAGACGGCTCAGAGTGACGAGGGAGATGGGAGAGAGATTTGTTAGGTATCCCAAATACATGTGAATCTACTTAGATACAATGTATCTCAAACAAGTTACACTTAATTTTGACCTCATGTATCTGAATGTATCTGGACACACCAAAATCTGATAAGATACGTAATATTGCAAACTAAAGTGTATCTAAGTAATTAGCTCATAAACTAGTGGGATTTATATAAGTTTTCTCTCTCTATATATACATGGTATAAATTTAGTAGCAATTGAGTGTCATTGCATAGAATCAGTAAAGTCGCCTTGAACGATATTTACATAGAGCACTGATTATAAATATTTATATTTATTATTGTTGCTAAATATAATATAATAACAATTATATTATTGTCCTCAAATTCTTTATTTGTTATAATGAAAGTGACTAGTCTTTTTATTTTCGAGAATCAATCCTTAGTAAGTAATATATGAGAAGCTCTCTTGGACTTTTGTGATGGTATCTTACTTTTTTATTTTTAAACTTTCTAAGTGACTACTATTATTTTTATGGAAGTTACGTTGAAGGTTCTGCTAGCTATAAATGCCAAGCTTTCTCCCTGTCCCAACAACTGTAAAACAAGAAATTTCCACCAAATGTTCCCTTTTTAGGATATTTGTCGAATTAGAGTATTATTTTTAATTTCTCTTGCAATTTATGGACATGGTCTAAAGATTTGAATTTGCATAGACTAAAAATCTTAAAACACTATGCCTAGTCTAAATTTTGTCAGTTATTACAAATGTTAGATGACAATTTGGTATTTTGTCTGAAATTTTGAAAAATATAACAACAAACATCAAACTCAACTCTAACATGGTTCGAAAGAGTAATTTTCTAATGGATATATTTGCACAACTTTTAAAAATAGAAACAAACTATATATAAGGGCCTATAAAGAGGGGACTTTTGCCGACTTTCATAAATAAGCCACAAAATTATAGAACTATCAATTAATTATGAACGTTTACGACTAACCGTATTTTGAGCTAAATTGATGAATAATAGTCAAAAGTTTTACATTAATAATTATATCAACGAATAGATCCAATTATTAGAAGTTAGTAGTGCAGGATGTTGATAGTGGAAATAAAATTACGAAAACATAATATCCGAACGTGTGGTCTAATAGTTAATAAATTACCTAGGTATATCAAATTAAATTATGAAAAGATTCAATTTTTTTATATTTCACCAAAAAAAAAAGATAATTTTTTTTATATGTATCTAACTCTTAGTGTAGAGAACTATCCTATAATTATAGGACGAAAACAATAAATTTCCGGTAATACTATTGTCTAAGTGAGGGGGGAAATGATTAATACTATTATACAATTGAAAAGAGAAAATTTATTAAAGAGAATGATTGTAGGAAATATACATAAATTCCAATTAAACGTGAGAATGAAGCAAAAAATGTTGAGAGTCATCATTACTTAATATCTTCGTAAAGGACTCAAAAAGTGAGTTCAAAGTACCAATTAATTAATTAATTAATTAATTAGTTAATTAATCACTACATATTATGTGTCTTTAAGATGTTTCCACAAAGCAATCACCAACTTTGTAACCTCTCCTTCAAAATTAAATTAAAAACAAAAAAAGATTAATTATTTGTTAATTGTAATAGGACATGGTGACCCATGTCTCGTGCACTGTCTGCCTACTTTATTTAACTTAATGACAATATTTTAATTTTTTTCCTTAATGAATA
>NW_026031879.1:0-948 GCF_019186545.1 Solanum stenotomum
AAAGTGTTGTATGACCATGCCTGGTCCGAGGGAAAAGAACCGGACAACCATGTGAGAGGTTTATATCTCACCACCTAGGATGCTTGGGGTGTGACCAACATCAACCATGTGAGAGGTTTATATCTCACAACCTAGGATGTTTGGGGTGTGACCAACATCAACCATGTGAGAGGTTTATATCTCACCACCTAGGATGCTTGGGGTGTGACCAACATCAACCATGTGAGGGGTTTGTACCTTGCCACCAGGGTGTCCAGTTGTGAACGACATCCCCCATCCTAAGTTAGGGTTATAGATTGGTTGGATCGTGCATACACATATGATATCTACTATTAGTATAGATTTACTTAAACATGTTTTGACTTCACTTTGATCATGCATCCTCATATTGTTATTCATAATGCCTATGAAACTATTTCTTGTATTTCGATTGTGTCATTGTCCATTGTTGTGTTGCACCCCGCATACTTAGTACATTCCAAGTACTAACGAATATTTTGCCTACATGATGTCACCATGTAGGGACCGGAGCTACTCTTGATCCTTCTCTCCATTCACGTGGCCAGTACGGTGCTTATCCTAGTTTGTTGGTGAGTCCTCAATGATTCGAGGGCTATGTTATGTTTCCTACTCCTATGTTTTGAGACTTTAGCTTGCAATTGTATTTTGACTATGAGGGGAGCCGGTAGTATGTCATGGCCCCCGTCCTATCTATGTATGTAGAGGTGTGCGTTGGACAAGTATTTTGTAAATGAGCTTGACTCTTGTTCTATGATGTCATTTTGAAATGGTTTGCGCTTAGTCCCTATTTCCCGCTAATTAATGTTGATTGTACTTCCGCGACCGATGAAGTGTGATGACAAGTTTGAGAGGCTTGTTTGGGGTTCCTTCAGGTTCCTCATTCGCCATGTCACGTTTAGGCCCTAGTCTTGGGTCGTGACATCTAGG
>NW_026031880.1:0-3713 GCF_019186545.1 Solanum stenotomum
CCCTACACACTAAATGACCCAAAATAAAGTAGGAGACCTTAAATGTTCAATTCAAACCCGAAGAAACCTAAACCTTAAACCTTAGGGATAAACCCCCAACCCTAAGCCTTATGAAACTCTAAGAAGCCCTAAACCTTAAGAAATCCTAAATCCTAAGAAAACTAAACACTAATATACTACAAAAAAAAACTTTAAAAACTCTAAACCTAAAAAATCTTAAACCTAACAAACCTAAACCCAAAACCATAGAAAAACCCTAAACCTAAACACTACACCCCACACCCTAAATGACCCAAAAAATATCAAGGAGACCTTAAATGTTCAATTCAAATCCCTAAGAAACCCAAACCCTAAACCTTAGGGATAAACCCCCAGCCCTAAGCCATATGAAACTCTAAGAAGCCCTAAATCCTAAAAAATCCAAAATCCTAAATCCTAAGAAAACCTAAACACTAAAAACCTTTAAAACATAAACACTAAACCCTACACCCTAAATGAACCAAAAAAAACCTAGGAGAAGTTAATTGTTAAACTCAAATCCTAAGAAAATTAAACCCTAAACATTAGGCATAAACCCCCAACCCAAAGCCTTACGAAACTCTAAGAAGCCCTAAACTCTAAGAAATCCTAAATCATAATAAAATCTAACCCCAAAAAACCTTTAAAACCCTAAAACTAAAAATCTCGAAAACAAACCTTAAAAACCCTAAAAAAATTCTTTAATCTAAAACCCCAAGTCCTAAACCCTTAGCGATCATATATCGTAAAAACAATAATGATCCTAAAAAATCTTTAACAATCCCAAATTGAAAAAAACTCTTGACCGAATTTTTTTTAGAAAAACTTAAGCTCTAAACCTTAAACTAAAAATCCTTAACCAAATACCTAAACCATTCTTAATAGTGCTCGGATTATACATTGTTCAATATGCCCTATTAAGTTATATATATTTGTTCAACTTTATCAAGTCATGCATGTTCAGAAACTTTCAACTACTGATACATAGTCTACGCTACATCTTCTCTTAATATCGGTTCAGGTCCTTAACATTAAGATCACGCGGAGATCGATTCCCGATCCGTATTAGGCAATATCAGTGGTGAGTCCTCATTTTTCTAGGACGATTTATATGTTTTATATTCAGTCTTTAATTTTAGTTTCAGCTTTGCTAGAGTTCGTTGGGGGCATGTCCCAGCATCTCAAGTCTTTTAGAGGCTTTTTATTCATACATTGTTTTCGTCACTCCCCGGTGTTACCCACTTGACGTAACACGAGACCTAGGATCACGAGTGACCCCAAGCTAACCTTGAGTGGGCATATCATAAGCATATTAGATCAACACCTTTAAAAGCCTAAACCTAAGAAATCTGAAATCCCTAAGAAACCCTAAACCCTAAACCTTAGGAAAAACCCAGGACTTGTGAAACGCCAACAGACCCTAAAGCATAAAAACACCTTTAAAAACACTAAACCTAAAAACACCCTTAAAATCCCTAATCCCTAAAAGCTCTTAATTTAAAATCCTAAGCCCTAAACCCAAAGAAACCCTAAGCCATAAGAACCCCTAAACGGTAAAAAATCATAACAATCTTGAAAACCCCTTTTAAAATCCTAAACCTAAAAAATTCAACAAAAACTTAAGCCCTAAACCTTAAAAACCCTTAAATAAATACTTAGACCTTATACCCAAAGAAACCCTAAACTCTTCCGTCTAAACCTTAAGGCTAAACCGTAAGAAACCCTAAACTTTAAGAAATAAAAGAAAACACTAAAAGACTTTTAAAACCCTAAACTTTTAAAAACCCAATACCCTAAAAACCATATAAATCCCCTAAGATCTTAGAACCCCTTAATCGTTAAAAAACCGTAGAAATCCTAAACACCTTAAAACCCTAAACCTAAATATTACTCTAAACCTAATAGAACACTAGAAAATCTTAAGCCCAAAACCCTATATCCTAAAATCTCTTAAAAAAACCAAACCCTAAGAAATCCTAAATGCTAAATAATATACGCTAAGAAACTCTAAATCATAGGGCTAAACCTTAAACCGCAAACCATATGGAATCCTAAGAAACCCTAAACCCTAAAATCCATTTAAACACCTACAACTTTAATACCCGGAAAAAAAACCCTCTAGAACCATAAGCTCTAGAAAAAACGTTAAACTTAAAATCCTATGCCCTATATTAGGCCTACGTAACCCTAAATCTTAAGAAATCCAAATTCTTAAAAATACCTAGGAAACCGTAAAACATTTAAAAAGCTTAATCATAAAAATCATGAACATAAAAAAAACCATAAACTCTAAAAAGCTCTTAACCTACAATCCGAAGCGCTAGATCCTAAACCAAGAAACCCTAAGAAACTCTAACTCCTAAACCGTTATAAACCCTAATACCCTAAAACCTATGATCCTAAACCCTAAACCCTAAAAAATCACTAAGAAAGCCTAAACGCTAAAAATCACTAAGATAACCTAAACCCTAAAAAACCTAAAAAAAAAATTTTAAAACCCCTAAACCTAAAGAACCATCAATCCCAAACTCTAAACCTTGAACCCTAAGCCCTTATATATCATAAGCCCAAAACCCTAACCCTAAGAAAACCCTAAACCCAAAATAGCACCAAGAAACCCAAAACCCTAAAAAAACAACAAAGAAAAACTTAAAAAACATTAAAACCTAGAAAACCTCTAAAAAATCTTAAACCTAACAAACCTAAACCCTATTCTAGAAAAACCCTAAACCTAAAACACTAAACCCTACACACTAAATGACCCAAAATAAACGTAGGAGACCTTAAATGTTCAATTCAAACCCGAAGAAACCTAAACCCTAAACCTTAGGGATAAACCCCCAACCCCAAGCCTTATGAAACTCTAAGAAGCCCTAAACCCTAAGAAATCCTAAAGCCTAAGAAAACTAAACACTAAAATACTACAAAAAAAACTTTAAAAACTCTAAACATAAAAAATCTTAAACCTAACAAACCTAAACCCTAAACCATAGAAAAACCCTAAACCTAAACACTACACCCTACACCCTAAATGACCCAAAAAAAAATCAAGGAGACCTTAAATGTTAAACTCAAATCCCTAAGAAACCCAAACCCTAAACCTTAGGGATAAACCCCCAGCCCTAAGCCATATGAAACTCTAAGAAGACCTAAATCCTAAAAAATCCTAAATCCTAAGAAAACCTAAACACTAAAAACCTTTAAAACATAAACACTAAACCCCACACCCTAAATGAACCAAAAAAAACCTATGAGACGTTAAATGTTAAACTCAAATCCTAAGAAAATTAAACCCTAAACCTTAGGGATAAACCCCCAACCCTAAGGCTTAAGAAACTCTAAGAAGCCCTAAACTCTAAGAAATCCTAAATCATAATAAAATCTAACCCCTAAAAACCTTTAAAACCCTAAAACTAAAAATCTCGAAAACAAACCTTAAAAACCCTAAAAAAATTCTTTAATCTAAAACCCCAAGTCCTAAACCCTTAGAGATCATATATCGTAAAAACAATAATGATCCTAAAAAATCTTTAACAATCCCAAATTGAAAAAAACTCTTGACCGAATTTTTTTTAGAAAAACTTAAGCTCTAAACCTTAAACTAAAAACCCTTAACCAAATACCTAAACTCTTCTTAATAATGCTCGGATTATACATTGTTCAATACGCCCTATTAAGTTATATATATTTGTTCA
>NW_026031881.1:0-692 GCF_019186545.1 Solanum stenotomum
AATGTTGCCTTATATATGTTGAGTTTTTAATAAACTACTCATGGAATCTTTTATCTTCTCCATGTATATTTGTAACTAATTACTATTGGAATTATCCTTGTGGTATACCAAATGTTATCGTATCTTGGTTTCTTATTAAACATTTTCTTTATTCATTTGATGGCATATGCTAATCAATTAGCACAGCTAATCTAATATATGTTTTAAATGGCAAAATCAGAAGTGTTGTTTGTTGTTCTGTTTAGAGATGACAATCTTTACCTAATTTTTATCGAACTCTAAATACATCCATTTTTAGGTGTACAATTTCATGAGTAAACCAATTCATGAGTATATAGTCCAAATGAAAAACAATCCACTTATCTTTTAGGCATAATACATATATTGACCCTTAAACTTGGCTTCAAATTTTAACTTTGACCTTTAACTTTGTAAGTGCACAAATAGGCACTTTAACTATCCAAAACTTAAACAAAAAAACACTCGGATCCGACCTGGCAAAATGCGTGAAATACACTCAAATTAGGCGCGTCAGATGTAAAAATTCTGGGCGTCAACAGTAAAAAAAGCATTGAAAGGACAATTAAACCCTTTTTATATTTTTTTCAACAATTTTCCCCTCTTTTTTGCATTATTTGTTGTTTACTGCAAAATGCAAGTGACGTTTAATAAAAAATTTTGTTATTACGAAA
>NW_026031882.1:0-297 GCF_019186545.1 Solanum stenotomum
CGGTTTAGGGTTTAGTGTTTAGTGTTTACGGTTTAGGGGTTGTGGTTTATGGTTTAGGGTTAGGGTTTAGGATTAGGGCTTAGGGGTTAGGGTTTATGGTTTAGGTTTCATAGTTTATGGTTAAGGGGTTTAATGTTTAGGGTTTAGGGTTTAGGGTTTAGGGTTTAGGGTTTGAAGTTTAGAGTTTAGCGTTTAGGTTTTATGGTTTAGGCTTTAGGGTTTAGGGTTTAGGGTTTAAGGTTTAGGGGTAAGGGGTTAGAGGTTACAGTTTAGAGGTTTGGGTTTAGGGTTTAGGGT
>NW_026031883.1:0-3331 GCF_019186545.1 Solanum stenotomum
TCATTAATTAATTTCTTAATAGGTGTGTCGATTCAAAAGTGGACAAGTAATTAAGAACAGAGAGAGTACTAATTTTATTTTTAATATTGTACATAATAATATATAGATTCATTATATCATAACTTTTATCTGGTTATGCAGAATTGAAAACTGATAACAAACATCATCTCTAATGTGTTGAATTTTATAAAGCATATAACAACCAAAACACTATCAACTATGATACTAAGTTATATTAATTTTAATAAAATACATGAATAATTCACTTTCTAACTAACAATCAAATGATTTATAAAATATTTTGTGTGAAAAATACTCCGTAGTGTTTAATCGGAAGTGAAAGTGTTCTCTAAAAATATTTGTAACATGTTTTTGTTTTTATTCTGTTTCAAAATGAATGTTATATTTTATAATTAGAAATAATTTAATTTCAAAATTCATTTTTATTGTTAATAAAATAATTAATAATCACTCAAATATCTAAGATTTGTTCTAAATCATAAATTTTTAAAAATAGTACTAATATTTATTAACTTAAATCTTGTGCCAGATACCACATAAATTGAGATAAACAAAATATTTTAAATAGCTATCTCAACACATAAAGCAAAGTATTTATTACGCAGTTCGGCCAAACATTAATTAAATTATTTGTTAGATGTCAATTACTAAAGTATTCCACTTAAAAAGTACTTTAAATAATACTTATTTTTGTTAGATAATGTCCTCTTATCCTTCTTTCTTGGAGAGTTTGAATTGTATAATAAAAAAATTGTGATATACAATACTTGTTGATCTGAATATAAATTATTTTATTACGGGTAAAACAAAATTTCAAAGCTAAAATTATTTTCAATTATAAAAATATGACCATTTTAAAAACGAATTAAAAAAATTGTGTCTCATGAATCGGGATATACTATATCATACACATATATATGTCATTTAACTTGGACTAAACTGACATTTATGTTCTTCAATTTTGGGTGTGCACAATTAGACACTTAAACTTGTATAAAGTTAAACAGATAGACAACTGCATCTTACGTGACATCCTACATGACGATTTGTGTCCTATATGTATTATGCCACATATGACTCATGTGTCTACGTTATTTAAGTTTAAGTGTTTATTTATAGATAATCAAAGTTAAAAAACATAAACGTGAAAATGAGGTCGAGTTTAAAAGACATATTTATCTATTATACCTATAGATATAGTAAACGTTTTCCGCAATGACATTACTTTGGGACTACGTATGTCGCCCTTGCTTGGGTTCAAATCCGACTCTCAAAACCCCAATTCTCCATCTATCCCATTTGCATAATATTGTGTTAGAGATCATATAACTTAATTTCTCTCGAGATCACATTTCTAACTTACTTACCACCTACGTAGAACTGAACTGAATATAAATATCAAACATCAAATAAAAATGAAAAAATAATAGCTAAGTATACTTCTTGTGACTCTTGAATAGCTTCAAAAGCCAACCCCTACAAAGTGTACAAATTTAGTCACGACCAATTTTAAAATGTGGGACCCACATACACGAGTAATGGGTCCCACATTCCATTATGAAGTTTGAGTTTTTTTTCATATAAAGCCAAACATGTCCTTAATAACAATTCAATCCAAACACGGCTCTTCTTACTTGTGGACCCTACTTCTTTTATGCCCAAAGAGACGACTCATTTTTTTTTTCTCATAAAAAGACATTTTATTATTTTACATCTTTAATTAATGCTTAAATTTGTTTGGCTATAAAACAGCCCACGTATCAACTCCTTATTCGTCGACTTCCAAATATCCCTCTCATTGAAATAACTTTTGTTTAAATAATTAGAAATGGTTCAAGATTAGATATCTCGAGTTTAAGTTTCAAACATAACAAAATTGTATTGGAAGTGTTTACCGCCTCTAAAAATGAATTGCAATGCGTGAAATTAAATTTAGTCAATTTTCTAATATAAATATCAAATATTGAGTAAAAAAAAACTCAATCAAACAAAAGGATAGTATTGAAAACTTAAACTTAATGTAAATCATTAGTTTTGCTCTCGAATTATTGACAACCTTAATAACACCTCTTTACTTGACTAACTAAACTTAAATACACCTCGATGCTATGTCATGTTATAGATCGGGGGTGAATTTTAGTTTAATTAGGTTAAGTAAATGAATATTTTTAAGACCGTCAATAAATGAGTAAACAAACTAATAATTTATACTATGTTCGGGGGTATTTTCAATACCCCTCTTTAAACAAAAAAAAGAGAAAAATGATAAAATTGATCTAATAGACTCAAAATAGCTCCTTAAATATCAACTGAATAATTTTGATTGTTTTAAGTATGCTAAAGATAACACTTTCAACCTATGTCAAATAATTATAAAACATTATCGATAAATTTTATGGTAATTATGAGAAAACAAAGAAAATAGCAAAATTCACATTTTATAGGTTTAGTGTAATTTGCAAAATTTCATTATTTCTAGTACTAAAAATAAATAAAAGACATCAAAATTTGATAACAATCGAAATTGTATTGATGCCACATAAACTGGGATAGAAGGAATAACATATATTATCTAAAAATTATATTAAAAGTAATACAAATTATAATAATTAATAACTTAAAACATTTACAAATCATAAAAAATAAATAACTGACTTTCGACATTTTATTTATATCACATAAATAGAGACAAAATAAATACTCTCTCTATCTAATAATAGTTGTCCACTATTGACTTAATACACCCCTTGAATTATAATTATTAATTACTTAAAATATTTATAAATCATTAAAAAAATTAATTGACTTTCGAAATTTTATTTATATCACATAAGTTGAGACAACATAAATACTCTCATTGTCCAACAATAGTTGTCCACTATTGACTTGACACACCCTTAAGAACAATAAATAATAAGGTTATCATTACTATATTATTCTTTGACTTTATTAAATTTAATACTTTGAAAAATGTATTAGATGATAAATAATATTTAATAGCAAGGGTAAAATAGACACAAAAGGTAAATTATTTGTTGATTTTTTAAAATTGGGCAAGTATTGTTGGACAACAATTTTTTAGTATAGTAGACAACTATTGTTGAACGAAAGAAGTAACATATATTGGGCCCGTGCTGGCACGGGCACCATTATCTAGTATATATATATATATATTATTCTCTTATTATATAAGAGGGAGTTTATGATGGGACATTGTGATGTCCAATCATAAACTCCCTATATAATATATAATATATAATATAATAAATCATTTTTTCTACTATATAATATATATTTATTTTTCTACTAT
>NW_026031883.1:4068-45321 GCF_019186545.1 Solanum stenotomum
TTTCATTAGTTACCATATGCTCTGCCCGCGGAAAAAAGCAAGTCCTATTGGATTGTCTCTTAGTGAATGCATTATGAGTCTGTGACCCCCTCCAATTAATAATAGTGTCCAGTATATATATAATTGTAGCCTTATTTGAGTTTGTGTAGCAAAAATGGAAATTGAAATCTTATGCACAAAGCTCATAAAGCCATCTTCACCTACTCTCTCTCACAATCAATGTTACAAGCTCTCTTTCTTTGATCAAATAGCTGAGAGAGAACACCTTCCTGTTGTTCTTTTCTATCATTATAATAATTTCAATAGCCCCACTATCGATGAACAGCTTGAGAAATCCCTTTCTAATGTATTAACTCATGTTTATCCAGCAGCAGGAAGGTATGACAAAGATGAATGTTCGATTCTTTGCCTTGATCAAGGTGTTTCCTACACTAAGGCCAAGGTCAATTGTAATCTGGATAATTTCTTAGAGAAAGCACACAAGGATCTTAGTCTTGCATCTTTATTTTGGCCACATGAAAACAAGAATGTGGATCAAAATAATTTTATGGTATCACCAATTGTCACCATTCAAGTAACCAAATTTGAATGTGGTGGCCTAGCTTTATCATTCAGTGTTTCACACCCTGCAATTGATGGTTTCACATGTTTTAATTTTCTGTTTGGATGGGGAAAAGTGTGTAGATTGGGAACTCCCATTGATAAGATTAATTTTCTAAGCTTCAATTTAGGTCATGTTTTTCCAACCAGAGATATATCAGGTCTTTTCAAGTCAACCCATGTAGAAAATAGAGAAGAAAATATTGTTGTTAAGAGATTTGTCGTCCATGAAGCTGCTCTATCAAGGCTCAGAAAACAATGCATTGATGAATCAGGCGGAGCTTTGAATTTTCAACCTTCAAGGGTTGAAATTATTACAGCAATCCTATGGAGGGCTTTAATCCGCATTTCAGCAGCTAGAAATGGATATTTCAGGTCTTCTCTAATGGACTTTCCATTGAATTTGCGCTCTAAATCATCTTTACCTCAAGTAAACAACTCTATGGGAAATTTTAGAATCGATGTTCCAATAAAATTCATTCCAGGGAAGACTACGATGGAATTACACAACTTCATAATATTAATTAGGAATACTGTGAATAAAGTTGTTGCTTCATGTGCCAACGCTTCACCAGATGAAATAGTGTCAACATTGGTTAATATATATAACGAAAGCTTTGAAGCACCAGAATGGGGAGGTAATGATGAAGTTGACAAAGTGGCATGTTCAAGTATGTGCAAGTTCCCTTTGCAGGATATTGATTTTGGTTTGGGAAAACCGTCTTTAGTATATTTTGGTTTGAAAGATATGGAAATATTTTGGTTATATGATACAGATTGTCACACTGAAGTTGGTGTGCAATTGGACTTGAAGGAAAGTTGCATGCAATTATTTGAGTGTGACAACTATATCAAAGCTCTCAGGTTTATACGTGATGCAAAACTTTGATGATATATCATTTTAATTTTTCATTATGTTGTTGGTACTTGTTTTAGTTGTAATAATATGTTGTTATAATTATTATCTTCTCGTCGTCGCTATGATTTTCTTATCTTATTAAGACTTTCTTTTTCTTTTTCAAATAAAAGGTAAAACATTTAGGGGTCGTTTGGTAGGCCGCATTAGAAGAAATAGTTCATGTATTATATAAGGTATTATTTAGTATCATATTTGGTAGGAATTTGGGTCTATGTATAATGTACTAATCAATGGATTAGTACCTCCTACATGGTATTATATGATGTATTACTAATACCTTCCATTTGGAGGTATTAGTAATACATTGAATTTAATACCATGGGATAAGTCTACGTAAAGACAAAAATATCCCTCATATTTTAATTATTTTGTTTATTTTCTTGATTTTATGATTTATATTTGTACTAGTAAATTTATTTAAATAAATTAGCTTACAAATTATTTAGAGTGAGTTGTTCGTTACTAAATAAATCTAATACAAATCAATAAATTTGAAATGTGAGTTGTTTATTTGTATATGACGTTTGTGATCTTAATTATCTATCTTAAATTAACCAAAAAGAAATAAAGGTTACTGTTTTTAATTTGGATTTTGAAGGAATCCGTTTCCACGAAAACTGTTTTTAAATTTTTCGTTTTTGAAATACAATTTTAAAATTGAAGTACAATTTAATAATAATAATAATAATAATAATAATAATAATAATAATAATAATAATAATAATAATAATTTATCTATATATAATAGGAGAGAAAAAAACGTCACATCTCATTACCACAACTATTCTTAAATATTAGTTTTTAAACTGATATTTTTAGTTAATTTAAATAATAAATTCAATTTTGAAAACAAAGAACAATATAAAAAAAATTTTTTAAATAGTTTTGAAACTTAACATTTAAATTCAATTTTAAAAACAAATAACAATATAAAACCACTTTTTAAAATAAAATCTGTTTTGGAACTTAATGTTCAAATTCAACTTTAAAAATAAATAACAATATAAAACAATTTTTTTTTTTATAAAAAAAACATACATTTTCTAACTCACCGTTTAAATAACACTAAAGCATATTTTAGCGATATACAAAATTGTAAAGAAATCTAAACCTATCTAATTATCTCTTTTTTTTTTTGTTTTTTTTTTTAAAGAAACTTCAACTACAAATAATTATCCCTAAAATTTCTCACCCACTTACTTAACTTCCTTCCCAAAAAAACTCAACGTATTAACTCACTAAATTTAAATACGATAGTCTTTTCTTTAGTTTTTCTAGGAAAAAAAATGCATCTCAATAAAGAAAATTCAGAGCAATAATAATTCTTACCATTCATGGAAAGGTAACTTTTTTTTGCATATTTCCTCTCCTTTTCTTATGTTACATTATCAATAATTGTACTTTATTTTGGAAGTTCAAGATGTTGAAGATGTCAATTGATGAAGTTTGGATCAAGTCATTTATGTGATGAATATATGTAGTTGAAGAAGGAGAAACACTTTTAAGACTATATTCGATAACTATGCTAAGCATGTAATATTTATTTATTTTCATCTTATGTTTTGTTTCAAAATCAAACGGTGTTGATGTATTTACATATAATTTATGATTCTTTGTTTACTGCATATTTCATATTTATAATTTTTTAATCTTATTTTTTTAACATGCAGATAATGATGAAACTATAATGAAAATTTTGAATTGAAAGATTAGAAGTATTTGAATTTGAAGATATTATATTTTCAAAAGAAAAAAAATTATTAACTTAAGTAAAACTAGAAACTTATGTTTATAGAATTCTAAATATAAACTCTTACTATTTCACAAATTTATCTTATCAGATGTTGACAAATATATTTAACTATAATTAATTTACATATAAATGAAGATAATAGTATTATCGCTCTATATTAATATAAATGAAAGTTGACATATATCTGCTTGCAATTTATTTATTTATTGGATGATGTTGAAAACATTAATATGACAACGATTTCAACAATGACTATAGTGATAATGACGAAGACGTTGATGATATCGATATTACATGAAGATTAAAGTGGACAACAAAAGAAGTATTAAGATGACGAAGGAGATCAAGAAGAAGAAAAAGAAGATCAAGAAGGAACGTACAATGACTGAAAGGGTAAAAGAAATACAGCAAAGTAGATCATCGTTTTTCATTTTGGATCATTTCAAGATTATACTGGCAATGGTAAAGGAATTTCATTGATAGTTCCATTTCATCACCATAATATGCTGATTTGTATTTGTCAGACCATCACACTTCATTCTTTCTTTAAATGTCCAGGTAAATATACCAATGTTATGTTTAAAATTCATAAATTAAAATATCAATATAAGTGATAATTTGTAAATCTTATAATATATAATTTGCATAAACTCTCTTTTCTTTATAATATATGTAAATAGATAAGATTTATTACCCACAAAAGTTTTATGTGGGTAATATAGGTTTTTTTTAAACGTTGTTTGTTAGTTTGTATTAAATGTGTAAGAATTGTTTATGAGTTCTTAAAATTACATTAAGTTATGGAGAAACATTTTATTTTGGCAAATTTTAAAAGATCTAAAGAAAGAGGAATATTTACGATAAATTACACATTTGTTAAAACAATTAAGGAAATAAATATATTTCTTTTTAATTTTTAAAACATTAAAAATTTATATTAGTATTTTAAATAATAATAAAGAAAAAAACAATTCCATGTAATTGTAATCATATTTTCATCAAATATAGCTAGGATATAAGAATGAAAATTAACTTAAATTAAAATAAAAGCTAAGTAAAGATTTTCACTAGCTATCCATGAATTATGGATCCCATTAATGTGAAAATTGGGAGTTTTAAATTTTCAAAAAATACGTTATTAATTTGTGTTTAATTTTTAAAAAAATATGTTTTAAATTTGTGTTTCAAATTTAGATAGGAGATAAGTTTGAAAATTAATTTAAATGAAAAAAATGATAAGTAAAGACTTTCACCAACTACCCACAAATTAGGGAACTCTACTATGAAAATTAGTTGTTTTAAATTTATTTTATATTCTAAAAATATTAGCAATTTAATTCGTCCTTTTTTTTTCTAAAAAAAAAAAGAGTTGTTCCAAGTAGTTACAACCATACTTTCATCAAATTTGGCTAGGAGATAATTTTGAAAACTATTTTCAATTCAAATAAAATACGTCATAAATACTTTCAACAACTAGCCATGAATTATGGAATCCTATTAAAAATAATTTAAATAATTTGAAGTTATAATAACCATATCTTCATCAAATTTGTCTTGGAGATAACTACACACACAATTTGAAATAATATCAACTCAAAATAAATATATTAATGTTGTTATCTTTATAATTTTTAGCTAATAAAAATAATAATAAATATAATAAAAATAAAAATAAATAAATAAAAAATAAAATATTTAACACATTAAAATAAAAAATAGCCATTTGGATTATTTACAAATATCCAAAAGAAAAAAACTATTTTAAAATTACCTCAACTATTGTTTCTTTTTAATTTATTTAAAATTAAATGTTGTAAAACAATATGTCAGTTTTGCTTCTATAATCGGTTCTTTAAAAAAAAACATCTTTTTTACTTTTATTATGGGGTTGTATTTACTAAGATTATTTTTACCTGAAATCAATTTTCTATCATATTGTAGCACAAATTTAATACGGAAAAAAATATTTTGTAAAATATTTTGATTTTGAATAAAATATATAGAGAAAATGTATCAACATACCATCTAATCTTATGATATCAAATATTTCTTATGGAATGTTAGAATTAATAAATTACTAACATATTTTTATATTCAAACGATATGAAAAGAATAAAGTACAAACAAATAAAAATATTTGAAGTATTTGATATTTGATCAAAGATAAGATGATCATAAAATTAATAGTATACTTACAAAGAATTCAGCCTGATATATTATAAAACTAAAAGCGTAGCTGATACAGTTATAGATATGATATTTTAATACGATAAAATAAACTGTGTACTAATAATATTAATTCAATATGCTCAAATAAATAAGTTAATGATTTGTATTATTATTATTATTATTATTATTATTATTATTATTATTATAACAAATTAAATATATTATTAAGTGCATAATATATTTTATTAATTATTTTTAATTTTAATTATAAAATTATTACATTTTAAATCATCCGCGCAACGCGCAGACACGTATACTAAGTATAATATAATAATATAAGTAAAAAAAAATTGTGAACACGTGTATAATATATTTATGGGTGCTTTTAAAAGCTTGATGAAAACTTACAATTGGGTTTTGATTTTGTTTGAAATTATTTGAAAGATTGATGATTGTGGTTTATTATGGTAGATATCATTTTGAAATTATAATTAAATTTCGAAGCTATTTGACGAAAATTTGCCTCATTTTGATAGGATGGAGTTTTGTGATTGAAGTTCGTAAGGACAAAATACTATTTTTGATAAATTTATATAATATTGTATAATTTTATTTAATGGTGCAGAAATGTGCATAAACAACTCTTATTCATTATTATACAAGATTGATTAATTATGTATAATGTTATATACAGTGTGCATAAGCATTGTTGCAAAAATAATAATTATAATATAGACACAATATATATTGTTAATACATGTATATTGTAGATTGAGAGAGAGGAGGGAGAAATGTGAGATTCGGGAGAGAGGAGATATTATTTATATATGTATTTGTATAGATGTGGTTTGTGTATTTCAATTTCAATTGAGATACATGTTGTATTTGAGATACAATAATTTGATTGCATCTCTCCTCTATCTCTCTCGATCTCACTCGTATCTCTCCTATCTAGAATTGTTTCTATTAATTATAATTAGATAAATTATGACTATTATTCATAATTATAATTCAAAATTATAGCTATTTATTAAAATTGCTCTTTTCTAAATCTTAATAACACCCCCTCAAAGTCTTGCACTTTCATCCCCTAAAATCAGCCCAACTCACCTAAAGATAAGATAGAATATATATGATCACCTAATGAAATGACAGAATCTCTTTGCAGATGATATATATATATATATATATATATATATATATATATATATATATATATATATATATATAAAAAAAGANTATATAAAGAAAGAAGATAAAAGTATGATCACTTAAAGATATGACAAAATCACTTTGCAGATGAGAGATGAATATAAGAATGACTCAAAAAATGACACCCTATGCTAAAATGGTCTAACAACTTGCACTTTCAGCCGAGCAAATCAGCCCAGTCACTTAAACTTATCTGAATGGTTATCAAATTATTGATTTACAAGGTTAGTAATATTATTATGATCTCTCGGCCTCTAATTACCTATCAGAATTGACAATCTAACTGCATCATTGAGTGGGGATAGATTGAACCAACCACAAAGCGTTAAGCTTTCATCTTGTTTCATAACTAAGCACAGTAACTAGGTATATTTCTATCCTAGACACAAATCAATTTAAATTTTTGACAAAAAAAATGTAACACCTCAGAAAATTAGAAGATGAGGTTGGAAAGGAAGTTGCAGAAATTTGACAATAGTTTAGTTCCCACGAGACCATCTATGGATCGTACAAGGTTCTACGGTCTATAGAAAGGCCCACGTGGAAAGGCACTAGAAAATGGGAAAAACTTTCAGCCCACAGCATTAAGCTTTCATCTTGTTTCATAACCAAGCATGGTAACTAGGTATATATATCTTTATCCTAGACACAAATCAATTTAAGTTTTTGACAAAGAAAATGTAACACCTCAAAAAATTGAAAGTTGAGGTTGGAAAGGAAGTTGCAGAAATTTGACACTAGTTCAGTTCCCACGAGACCCTCTTGGAAAGGCACTAGAAAATGGAAAAAAATTTAGGCAAAATGACTAGAATATTCAATTTAAGACTTTAATTTACATAATGTTAATTTACTCTTTTTATTTACAACATTATCATTTTAATTACAAGCCTGACAACTTAATAAATATACATATCTTTATACGATTTTTTCACCTATTTTTTAGCTTAGTGGGCTTATTTTATGTGTTTCATAATTTATTATTTTTACTTTTTATTTTATTTTCAATCACAACTATAATTGGTTACATTATTTTTGCCTTTTTGTTTTTCTCTTTCGTACTTAATAAAACTACACTTCTAAATTTATTTTTTCTTTCTCTTCAATTACGTTTTTTTTTACTTTTAGAATAATATAATGATAAAAAAAAATGATATAGAATGGTATAAACTTCTTGTTTTTCTTGATATTATTTAAGTGCAAATTTGGTATATATATGGTGGTAAAATTATGAAATAGAATAGAATAAACATGTTGTTTTTCTTGATATAAGTTATTTGCAGAATAATATATATATATATGGAAATTAGGATATGGAATGGCATAAACATGTTTTTTTGGATATAATTTTTTTAATATTGTATATATTATGGTGATAATTTAGTGTACATTACAATTTTTGACATATCGTATTTACTTTGGAATTCTCAATGACAATTATAGTTGAATATAAATCTTAAAGATCCTATTTTTTAGGATGCACGTTTCTTTCTCTCATTTTTTTGGTTGATTTTTTCAATTCTAGTGCTGATTTTTTGAGGGAGAATTTATTGCCTAATTAATAGGATTTCTACCATTTAACACATTCCTTATTTGATACCATTACTCTTGAATTTGTTCTTCTCTCTCCATTTCGTTTCAATTCTTTTATAAATAAAAATACCAATTTAAGTTCCATTATATAAGTACCAATATATGCAAAGTAATAAAAAAAAACATTTGCCTACCCTAATAATAACCATTTGCATACCACAATAATTATTTATGCATACTAATTTGTATATCAATAATAGAATTCTTTTAGGTAATATTATTAAAAGGAAAATATGAAATCTTATTATGGTGTCAATTGATGTACAATATGATTTCAATATATATTTTTTTATTTGTAAATACAATTTTACTAGTATATAAATTGATTCTTTAAAACGGTATAAATTGTGGTATAGAACTTGAAATTACACTAAAACTATATGACACTATTTACGAATAACATTAAAAATTTATAATATAAAAAATGTACCATATAATAATACTAACATTTGTACTATATAATATACCAACAATTATTGAATTCTACCCCATATAATATACCAATTTAGTTGATATTTTGTGCCTTTTTTTTTCAAATGACATTTAATACCACAAGGAAAACCAACATAAATAATAGATCTAATTACATCATATGATTAAATATGATTCTAAAAAAAATGTTCAATAAACAACCAATAAAATTCAAATCCGTTAATAACATTCAATTAGATTATGAAAAAAAAAAGTGTTATAAAAATAAAAAAAAATTAACTCAACAATGCTAATCCTCATATGGATATTTGGTACAAGTTTTGATATTTGATTTTTTTTATAAAAAAAATGGTATTTGCGCACATATCACTCCTTCAATCTTGAAATCCACATACCTTCCTGCAATACATTTCAAAATAATAATAATAATAAAGAACCTACTAAACAACCGTTATAACAATCAAATTTGAAATACACAATCATATTTTTTTTACATCACCAAAAAAAAGTTATATACGAAATGGTGTATAATATGGTTAAAAATTGGTGTCCACTTCATTATTCTTATAATGAAATTCGAACACCAACTTATAACCAACTATATATATAACATTGATTTATGAAAATTGATAAAATTGAACATGATTATATGTTACAATCCAACGGTGCATAACACCATAATTATATGATTAAGGTGTACATTATGGTGACAATTTGGTGTACATTTCAATCTAATATATAATGTATGATATACATCAAACATTTACACCACAAACTAACCAAAAGTAACTAATTTATTTATATAATAAATTTAATTAAACAATCACTAAATGCCTAATACCATTATATAATATCTATTTTTTAAAAATTTACACATTAATTATAGTGTACTTGAATGGTGTACATTATGGTGTATAGTTTAATATGATAAATAATACATATTTGAAATCAATATTACACCATGATCTTACCAAGAATGTTATCAAATTATTTTGGATAACCAAATTAATTAAAAAGTGAGTACATTACTATTTAACATTGATTTCCGTATTAATATTGCCATTAAACAGTGGTAAATTTATAGAATTCAAGTTATATTAGGTGTTAATCTTGGTTTTGATTATATTTGCAATCCTACAATTCATAATACCATAATCTACAAACCATACGAAATGTTCGTTTTAACAATTATACAAATAACATTAGTGCCATGAATGATTCATCAAAATGAATTTACAAATAATAAATTTTTCATGATTAACCATAACAAAAAAGCCTTAAAAAGAGATTTTTCAGCCAATGAAACATTTGTTGTTTTTTTTGAAAAATTAAACTATATAATCTTACAAAAATAAATCGGAAGTAATTTTAAAAAAAACGATACATACCGGTGATATCTCATATTTGTCATGTTGAATTAAAATGGACACGTTCTTGCTTTCAACCATTGAAACGACCTTAAACAGGAGATAAAAACTTTGTTTTTGGTTACAATACGTTGTTTTGAGATATGAGAGAGAAATATTAAGTAATGAATATTTGTGGAAGGTAACTGAATTGGAGTAAATTAAGGAATTAATATCTTATTTAATATTGAATGATGCGTTGCTTCTTCTTTTTTTTACCTTTTTTTTTAATTTATTTTTATTTTGTTTTATTTTGTAAAGATTCTATTGCTATGTTGGTGTAAAGTCAAACTATTGTTATATAGAGGTTATTTGGGTGCTTAAATTGTATATTTAAGTTTTTTACCCAAAATTTTAAGCCCCAGAAGATGTTCTACGGACCACCAAGATGGTCCGTAGAAACTTCTACGGTCCGTAGGGGGTGGTCGTAGAAGTGGTCCTGGACTTGGTGAAATTTTGGAAAAAAAGGTTCTTACGAGAAGGGTCTACGGGCATTAGAAGTTGCGCATAGAAATTGTTCAGAAAAGTTAACCCTAGTAGTTTGTTCTACGGTCGGACAGGACGGACCGTCGTCAAAACTATAGACCTGTTCGACAGCTTCAAATTAAGGGTATTCTAGTTTTTTCCTACCCACTTAACTCATAAACTATGTCGTTTTGGCCTTAGAACTACCCATATAACCGTATTTACTCCTAAGACTAAGCTTAAATCCTCCCATTCACTCAAACTCTCAAAATCCCTCAAGTCTTCTTCTCCAAATTCTCTCAAGAGCTCTCTAAGTAGAAGTTAGGCTTTCAAGTTTCAAGGTCTTGTTCTCTTTGTATTCTTAGGTTTTGATTATCAAGGTATGTGAGAATTCATCAATGGATCCCTTTCATCCATTGGATCTCAAAGAAATTTTAATCTCCTAATCTGATTTCACCCAAATTTCATTAAGGTTCATGCAAATCTCCACGGGTTCTATCTATTGTGATTCAATTATTTATATTCAATCCGATTATGCATGATTTGATTAAACTACATGGTTTTATAGTTGATTTCATGTGGAACCATGATTTATACTTCATTATGACTATGAACTAATGAACTTCAATTTATGAATGGGAAAAAACATAAATTCTCCCCTGAACTTGTTCCGAAAAGTCAGTTACACGCTTAAAGTATCATGACGACCTATTACACATTCAATCTTATTTAAAGTGAAATTAATACCCCCTTCCGAAGACAATATCAATTTTTGTGTGAAAATGTGTTATACACGCGTTTTGACACATAAATAAGATTATTTTCATTTTTTAAACCATTTTTGCGTAATATTTTCTTAGACTTTTGCAAAATGTAGAAACCTAGAATTTCTTCCTTCTCTCACCATACATATCTTTCTTCTTAAAATCCATTTCTTCATTCTTCTTCATTATTCATAAATTGAAGGGAAAACAAGAAATTTGAAGATAGAGCATGAGACGATAAGACAGTTATGAAGTTTAGTGATGTTGGCGTCGACGATAGGCAGTGGACAACATCAATGTTGCCGGTGAAACAAATAAAAACTTTCAGATGTGTAAAAGTTCTTTTGAAATCTTGATAAGTATGGATGAAAATCAAGCATTTCATTAGTATTCTTTGTGCGTAAAATTAAATATGATATTGATGGCTGGAGACAAAAATAACATTGTGATGGTTGTAAGTAGTGCTCCGACAAGAATAAAGAAGACAAAGATAGAAAATTATTTTCTTTAATAGATACTTTAAAAATGTAGGCAATGTAATCATGAATTTTATGCATAAATCTCATAGGATTTTCAATAGAAGTCATTATCTTTCTCATAATTTTTTATGGTGTTCTTCTCCAGTGAATCCTCCGGCGAGTTCGAATAAAAATCATGAACCTTAAGTTAAAATTATAAACTTTCCGATGGAATTCAACATCCTTCCCACTATAATTTACTTCTTTTTAGAGTTCCTTCGTAAGATAGAGAGAGGGATATTTGAAGAAAACATCAATGGTGACAAAGAATTTGTGAAGAAGAAGAACATTAAAAAAAATTAAAATATAAAAACTTTAAAGAAATTGGGGTCACCAATAAAAAGAAAAAAAGAAAAAAAATAACATAATTAATATAGTAGAAATTATAATATTTAATTATATAATGACCAATAAAATAGTGGCATGTGTTTAAACTTATTATTTAACATAAATTTTCTTCTTCTCACGCACCTTAAGGAAGGTGAAGACACTTTTTGTGCCATGTCAGCTTCTAAGGGGGTATTAATATTACTTTGAATAAGATTAAGTGTGTAATAGGTCATCACAATAGTTTAAGCGTGTAGCTGACTTTTCGAAATAAGTTAAGGGGAAATTTATGTCTTTTCTCTTTATGAATTGGTTATGGATTCAACCATGAATTTATGAAATAAATTATTCATGACTAAAGGATGTTTTTAAGATAAAGTGTTAATAATTTGTGAAAGATTTTCTCACAATTGAAAAAAATTGTGATTTAAATCCCTTAGAAAGGTAAATCTCTATTAAGAAAGTTTTATGAAATCATGATTTGAAAAAAAATATATTGTATTCTGACTTATGATTAGATTGGTAGTCCTAATTGTGTCTTTCCAAGTATTTTGATATGATAATGATTATGTCTTTTTCATTGGGATTTACTTAGCACCAAGTGGACTTTGGAATGGAGGTCATACTTTTAGCAGAGGTTTGGTCTTTAGTAGCAATTTTTCGGTCCCACACTACATGCCCCCGCAGGTAGGGGTGTTCATGGTTTGGATAAAAACCGATCCAAACTGAAAAACCAAACCAAATCGATTAAATGAACCGATTTAGTTTGGGTTTTGGTTTGGTTTGGTTTTAGATTGTTAAGAACTGATAGTATTTGGTTTGGTTATGGTTTTGTTCTAAAAAATCGAAGAAATAACCGAACCAAACCAACAAGTTATATACATAAATTTTATTATTATACATACATAATATATTATATTCATAAACAATTTTAAAGATTTTATATATGTTTCATCAAAATTTATTTATAATTTACTTATGAAAGAAAAAATGTCCAAGGTGAGAACATTTTTCTTATTGGTTTCATGTATATGAGTGTCTATGGAAATTCATTGTGGGACTGAAAATGTCAGTCTCTTCCTTCTATGCCAAAATAATGAATTTTGAAGTTTTATTCAGTAAATTCAATGATCCAAAGTTATGTAATGTCAGTCATTCTAACTATTTTTTCGTTTGAATGGATTGTTGTCACTTTTTTCACGTTTTGAATGAATTGGTTCTTTTATTTTTATGTATGGTTAATAACCGAACCAAACCAAACCAAAACCGAAAACAACCAAACCGATAAATGTATATTATATTTGGTTTGGTTTGGTTTTGATAATTTTAAAACCGATTAAGTTGTTTTAGTTTTGATTTTGACCAATAACCGACTCAAACCAACCCGTGAACACCCCTACCTGCAGGATTGTCTTAAATGACCTAAGCTAGTGGATCCAATTTAGCAATTATGAATGATACAAAGTTCTATCTTGACAAGTAGATTCTCTTTTTCGGTGTGAGGGTTACATCGGATTCTATGTTATTTCTCACATGGTCTTATTGTCGGTTAACGATAAATATCCCACAAATGAACTACATTTTCTTCAAATATTTTCAAAAGATTTCCTTATAATTTTAAGTATGTATTGACCTTGTTTATGATTCATGATTTCTCTTTAAAGACTCTTACTGTGTTTTACTTGGTCACGCATATCATGTTTGAAGTTCCTCTTATTATCATGCCCATGTTTTATGCATTTTCTCATACTTAGTGCATTCATCGTACTAATGCATATTTGTGCCTATGTTGTCTCATAATATAGGGTCTGACGCTCCTCTTTCCGCTCGTTGCTAGCTTGGATTGCTCTACTAGTGTTGCCGTAGGGCTGTTCATGGTTATGGTTAAAAAATCAAACCGAACGCAATCCGAACCAAACCGATTTTAAAAAAAAAGATATTTGGTTAGGTTTGGTTTTACATTTTGAAAAATCGATACTATTTGGTTTGGTTTTGGTTTTACTAAAAAATAACTGCAAAAATAACCAAACCGAACCGATAAATTAGATATATAAATTTTATAATTATTTATATATTATTCATAAATAAAATATAAATATTTTGTTAAATTTTAAGTAACTTAAGTCTTTAACTTTACCATTTCTCAAGCCCAACACGAAAATTTTATCCCATCTATTACAATAATAAGTCCAAGTCCATCAAAATTCATTACTTTAATTTTTACCTACCATACCTTTTATAAGATAGTTACACCTTCTCTTAATTGAATTACTTTGTTTGTGTAATGATAACTTTAGTATTGTTTAATTGCTTAATTGAACCAACAATAGCTTTTTAGTGGATTGTTCATGTACTAGGTGTGTGTCTATCAAGATATATGTCCTAAAAATTTATTACTTTCAAACTGAAAAAAACCAGAGAAACTGAATCAAACCGATGGTTATTTTTTCGTTTGGTTTTAGAAATTTAAAAAACCGATTAGATTGGTTTGGTTTTGGTTTTAACCAATAACCGGTTCAAACCGAACCACGAACACCCCTAATTGTTGGTGTATATGCATTTTATTATTAAAATAAAATACTAAGTGCATATGTTAGTGGGTATAAATTGTGGTAGAAGATGACTATTGGTTGTTGTAAGTTATATGTCCATTACTTCTTGTAACTCTCATGGACATTAGTTTCTTGTAACTCATATGACCATTAGTTTCTTGTAACTCATGTAACATCTACCCACATTACTACCCCTCATTCTACCCATTGATTATATGGAAGACTTCTTCACCTATAAATAGTGGTGTTTCTTCCTTTGTGATGCATCTCAAAAAGATGAGAAGTGTGAAATAATATTGTAATGTGTAGTAGTGAAAGAGAGAGTTGAGACATAGAAAAATATTCTAAGTCTTCAACTATATTCACTATATACAAGAGAGTATTTATATGTTGAAGGAAGGTGTTCTTTTGTGGAGTTTTGAACTCTTCAACTAATCCGGAGTTGCTTGAGTTGTACGATGTTGTTGGGTTGTTGTATCCTAGAGGGGACAAGTCAAGAGATATATTGCTGGATCGGTGTAGATTATACCGCAGTGGACTTGAATCTCCTTAAAGAGAGCAAGATATCCGTGCCTCAGCCTAAAGATTTGTATATACATTTTCATTCAATTTATTTCAACTGTAATTTAATATATTTGTGGTATATTACACCATCAATTTTAAGGAGATTCATGTTTTTGTTACAGTTTGAAAAAAGTACGGATATCAAGATAGGGATCTCAACATAATTCCGCTCAACGTCGTTCTCTTCAAGATATGGAAGAGAAGAGGTGTACGGTAAAGTATTTTTCTACTTGCTCATTTCAAGTGGAGAAAAGGTAAAGAAAAAAAAAACGTTTTACCTAATATTCATGAAAAATGTGATACTACTTGTCATGAAATAAATGATATTTAAATTCTTAAAATAGTGGGGGCTCATGAAATGAGGAAAAATGTCATTGTGAAAAAAATGATTTTTGCATCTTTGAGAAAATCACATGTTGTTTGGCAATAATGAGATGATTTTTGGCTCTAACATGAGAGTTACAAATAAGTTATGAAAAAAATCTTGAGTAGCCATTTAACATAAAATATTTTGGGTGAGAAAAATTTCATTCTTGAAATGAAAAATATCATAAAACATGTGATGGAATTTTCCTTGTCAAGTCACATAATATTGAAAAGTATGTGAAATACAATTTTGTTGGTTGTGTGAGTCTTGCAACTCCTTTTGATTCAATTGTGTGAGAAAATTGTGACAAATAAAAAAAGGGAGTTTGCTAGCCTAATAAAAATATGAGCTATGTGACTAATAGCTTGACTTGATGTTGTGTTTGCAGTAAAAGTACTTTGAAGGTACAAGCAAACTAGATGAGAAAAAATTGGTGTTATTTGGTGGGATGAGAAAAGCAAATTATTTTTTGCTAACTCTATTATGATGGTTGAAGTAAAAAAAATTAAAGTTCAACTAGTGAAAAAGTGAATTGAAACACTTTATTTTGAGAAAATAATTTTTCTAATTTTAATTAATCGTGATAGCACCAATATAATGGTTGAATACAAAATCGTTATTATAACGGCAAATTCAGACTCATGAGAAGAAAACACAATATTGTGAGATCGTATTGATCATTGGTATACCATCAATATTAATTTTGTTGAAATTATTTCTGATAATCTTACAGATTTATGAATTAAGGTCTTTGCAAGATAAAGAGTCTGAAGCACATCGAGGGAGATGAAAATTGAAGCTCATAAATTCTGAGTCATATATGAGGAAACCCAACCTGGGGACTAGAGATCCAATAATCAGGTTCAATGGGAAGAACGAATCATATGATGACTTGTTGTGAAATGCACTAATATTAATTTTATTCAATCCCTATGATGTAAGTGCATTTATCCTATTATGATTTGTGGAGGTTGAGTCTTGAACTCTTAATGAAATTTTACATCTTGTGTGAGTTGGGTGTCAAACTATATATAGGAGTACCCTTGACAGATTTCACCTATGTGAGTGTGAAAGTAGGTCGCTTTCTATGAGAATAAGCTTGTTCTCAAAAACGCTCATAAAAACCGGGATAACACAAGGTCGAATGTGCTGGCTATTAAAGATTATGCCAACACCTTGATTATGGTGTGTAAGCAGTGATACTTTATTTCCCTTAAGCAGTCATAGTTCAAGTCTGAGACCACTACTAACTCTGGAGTAAAGGTTATTGCTTTACTAAGTGAAGGTTCAATGCAGAGCACACCTTCATTATGCATAATAGTCTACCTTCAACTAAATTGTGAAGAACTCTCTTATTTTAATATTAAAATGAGTGGGGAAATGTTGGTGTATATGCATTTTATTATTAAAATAAAATACTACGTGCATATGTTAGTGGGTATAAATTGTGGTAGAAGATGACTATTGGTTGTTGTAACTTATAGGTCCATTACTTCTTGTAACTCTCATGGTCATTAGTGTATTGTAACTCATATGACCATTAGTTCTTGTAACTCTCATGGACATTAATTAGTTTCTTGTAACTCATATGACCATTAGTTTCTTGTAACTCACGTAACATCTACCCACATTACTACCCTTCATTCTACCCATTGATTATATGGAAGACTTCTTCACCTATAAATAGTGGTGTTTCTTCCTTTGTGATGTATCTCAAAAAGATGAGAAGTGTGAAATAATATTGTAATGTGTAGTAGTGAAAGAGAGAGTTGAGACATAGAAAAATATTCTAAGTCCTCAACTATATTCACCATATACAAGAGAGTATTTATATGTTGAAGGAAGGTGTTCTTTTGTGGAGCTTTGAACTCTTCAACTAATCCGGAGTTGTTTGAGTTGTACGATGTTGTTGGGCCGTTGTATCATAGAGAGGACAAGTCAATAGATATACTACTAGATCGGTGTAGATTATACCACAGTGGGCTTGAATCTCCTTAAAGAGAACGAGATATGCGTGCCTCAGCCTAAAGATTTATTCATACATTTTTGTTCATTTTATTTCAACTGTAATTTAATATATTTGTGGTATATTACACCAGCAACTAGCACTTGGAATTGGTGAGTCCTCATGGTTCGAGGACAAGATCATTTATGTTTCCTTTATTTGAGTTGTCTTTAGTTTCTGACTTGTATGTGGTGTATGGATTACGTCTCAGCCACTCTTATGATGTTTAGAAAGGTTGTGTCAGACACACTTAGAATTCCGCACCTATGTTCAGACTCCTTAAATAATATAAGACTTATATTGTCTATTCTCTCTTATTGTATTTCTTTTATGTCAGGTGGATGGTTTAAGGTCTCTCACATTTCTATTCGTCATGTCACATCTAGAGGGCACTTTGAGTCGTGACAAAAAAATCATGCTCTTTGTATTCGACGTTCTATCTCTCTATTTCTCTCTCGAGTTCAAGAAAAGACAATATATTTATTCTAATGGTGATCAAGCATTAAAATAGTAAAGTCAAGAACATAAGAATAACTTTTAATGATTACCAGATTTCATCAATAGAATTGATATTGTACAATCATTCGTAGCCACATCCAAACAAAAATCTAGCCACTCATAGTTTGACTCACAAAGTTTGAATTTTTAATAGTCATTGAAGAAATTGAAGCATTAAAAAGGGTAGGAATGAGCCCTAAAAATTGAAGAGAAAATTCGTCCAAGTTTTGTCTTTCAAAAATTAGAAAAAGAATCTCTAATACAACAAAAAAACGAGTCTATCTATAGGCTGAAAAAATGCGGCAGAATTTTGGTTTGCAGGTCCCCAACATGGGGGCCTGCCTTCTTTCTATTTTATTTCTTTTATGGTTCCTATATTGTTAGATATCATATTTTACTTGTTCAATATTTCAAAAAAACAATTTTCAATTTTACTTGTCCTTTTAGTTAACATTATCAAAATAGCTTTTTTCTTTTAAAAAAAAAACGTCATATTTTAGCTTTAGCATTAATTATTTATTTCTCAAAATATTTTTTAAAATTTGATACTAAATATTCATTAATAGGAGCAATAATATCTCTGAATATTTATTGGTGACACAAAATAATTCATCTGTCATTTTGCAACCAAATTCCATGGATATGTCATATGAGTTATGACTTTATTTGTGTGTGTTTTCTGCAGTAAAATTATGGAGCAGTTTATTATTGGTGATGACCCCAGATAATTCATCTCTTTTTGCAATCAAATTCCATGGATGTGACTACTTGTGTTTTTTTGTCTTCCATAATACAATTTGTGATTAATAGAAAAGTAAAAGGTCATATTCACATGAAAATTGTTTTCAGATATTGTATATTACATCTAGATTTAGTAATAAATTAGTTATAATTTGTTTCTAATTTGATTAATATTTCTAATTATCGTAAAAATCTAAAATAAAGTAGTATTTAGTAGCAAAATAAATTGAGTTGAGAATTATGAACTCTCAAGCAGAGGCGAATCTAGGATTTCAAGAAGACAGGTGCACCATTGTCAGGGACGACTTTACCCCTTTAAAAAAAAGGCAACTACTTTAGGCATCCAAATTTGAAGGACCTCAATTATTTTAGCAATAATAGATATAACTTTTTCATAAGAAAAAAATTAAATATCATTTGCAAAAAAAAATTCTTTAGAGAAAAAGTTATTAGAAGAAATTTGATATACCTAGAGTAAGGGAAAAAGGACAAAGCATATATTTTCAGATTTTAGCTTCTTTTTCTTTTTTTAAAAATGAAAAACGTGTTTTTAGTTAATTAAATAACATTGAAGCAAATTGGGGCTGCCTGGGATCGAACCTGCGACCTTTGTGTTGAAATCTTGCAATTGTACCAGTGAACCATCCAGCCATTTTGAGAACGGGTTCCACAAGTTTTAATTTAATATATTCTTTAATAATTATAGAAGTAATATATCGAGTTTAGTCGGATGACCACAGGTTCCGGTGACCCAAAATTTGTACATAAATTCGCCCCTGCTCTCAAGTATATATTCACTTTTTCTTCCTGAACTTTCAAGAAGGTCAAAAACACATTTGAAATATCATGTTTTGTGAGTTTTATATCTGAATTATTAAGTTATATTCACTTTTTCTTCGTAAAATCTCATCAATTATTTATCGACACTCACCTAAAATATGAATTGTTCTCTTTTTTCTATCTAAACTATTACCATCAAAATTGTTCAAACAAAATACTCACAAAAACATAATAATTATTACCATATTTTATATTTTATCATTATCTAATTCGTCAGTCAAAAAATTATCTTGGCCCTACAGTTTGATCAATATTATTGGAAGGGACAAATAACTGACTCATATGCATTCAATGATGAACACTCCAGCTAATAAAAACAAGTTTTTTTTTTTAAAGGAAAAATCATTTTGCCCACTATGGCCAAGTACAATATCATTGTCTATTCACATTATAAACATTATTTTTTATTATAAAAAAAACATATTTTATCCCTTTTTGTTTAATTTTAAATTTATTTATATAATTAATTTATTAGTTATTTTTTTATACATACAAGTCATTCCCAATACGTATTTAAATTAAAAATATTTTAAAGAATTTTAAATATTTTTTTTTGCATTTTAAATTTTAAAGGAACATTCAGTAATTTAAATTAAAAATATTCAAGAGATTTAAATACAATATTAAGATTTATAAATTTAACATTTTGTATTATATATTGAAATAAATTTTTAAATATAGTTTGAAAACATTTCATTAATGCTAGTAACAACTAAAATTTCTTTAGACATCGACATTTATATAAATCATGTTGTTCATAATTATCAATCCTAATTGACAAAAATTCAACAAAATTACATATTAATGTTATAGTCTTGCCTCTTGTGAATCATTATTTATACTTGTTATTAAAGAGTTGTATATATAGATACATAATAAACACATGATTTTGGGCACATAATTATGATAACCTGTGATTTTAAGTCTATGATTTTGAGTTCATGATTTTATAGAAACAGTGATTTTTAATTGTCTATATAACCCATTATATTTGATCCCAAAATAAAGAAGGTGCTGAATAATTTTTAAATTAGGTGAGGGAATAAATTTTCAGAATTTTTTATTCACAAATGGTATAATTGGTCAACGCATATAGAAAAGGATGAGAAATAGAACAGATAAAATATTCATAAGTTGATTAGTGTATGTTATTTATATACAAGTAGACACAAAAAGATTTATCTGTTACATCATTTTGTAACTAAACGTGAACTATGGAGCGTTATGTACCTATCGAGATACAAAAACTTGTAATATTTGAACGATATCATAAACTTATTTAGCTATATTTCCTCATTCCTAACCAATGTAGGTTGTAGAGATGATGTCTGCAATATGTATTAAATATATATTGTGATTGTATTATAAATAAATTTTTTTCAACAATGCTTATACACCTATATACAACATTATACACTTATTCTTTATAAGATATCAACCTTGTATAATCAATACGTAATTTTTTAGCAAGGAAACAATACATATTCAGCATTTTGCAACTACTGTAGGCATGCTTCCAAAGATATTTATACTACAAAAGTAAACCATACTTCCCTAAATCACTTTTTTAAAGAAGAAAAATAAACTTCCTAAATCATGATATCTACAAATATAGGAAACAGAAAAGAAATAAAATAGCATAAATAAATTATTAGCTATCGTAATTTATAAAAATAACTTACATTATTTTCGAATATTCAAAAGAAAAAATAAATAAATAAATTAAAACGAAAAGTTATAAAAAATTACACAAATGTCCTCGGCTAGAAGTATGGCGCAGGTCAACTGAGGGACGTTTTAGTTCTAGCGTGTCACATAACATATTTAACACCACAAGATTTAAATTTTTTTTAATAAATTTGACATATTTCAATAATAAAATCACAAAATTTAAATTTTTATTTTATTTTCTAAACTTCATTTTAATACAAAATACGTCAAACAAAGATCTGCAATGAAATTCTGTCATATTTTTAGGTGAATTGGACTGATTTGATAGGCTGGCAGTGCAAGACTTTGAGGGGGTGGTAAGACTTAGAAATATAATCATATCTAATAGCTTCATGTAATCATATATATAACGGAAAATATAATTGGCAAGACAGATTTTTGGCACGAAATGACATGAGCAACAAAAATTAGGTATTTTTGTAATTTTGGTGAAAAGTTAAGGATATTTGGGTAAATTTATTTATTTCATGTATCTAAATTACCCTCAAAAGTAAAACCACTTTTTTAAAAAAATTATTA
This sequence comes from Solanum stenotomum, assembly GCF_019186545.1. NCBI lineage: Eukaryota > Viridiplantae > Streptophyta > Magnoliopsida > Solanales > Solanaceae > Solanum > Solanum stenotomum. The sequence goes on from NW_026031883.1 coordinate 26,041, forward strand.
TGTGTGAGGCACACTTAGTGGAAATTGGGTCCCACTAAAAAAAAAGAGCTAAAAGGCCCCATTTCTTTATTATTTTTCTCCAATTCCATATCTTCTTCTTCTTTTCCGTTTCTTTGTGTAATTTTATTATTTTTCGTATTAATTAGTTTATTTATCAAATGCTGAAATTTAATTATTTTTACTAGAATTAGCCGTGATTTAGTTTGGATAATTTTTTTTATTAAATAAATTAATTTGATTTTTGAAATGTTGAAATTAAGTCGATTATTTTATCACTTTAATTTTTTTATTTTTTTCTCTATTTGGTTTTGGTCGATAATTTGATTTTTCAAACGTTGAAATTAAGTCAATTTTTTTATCACTTTAATTTTTATTTTATTTTCTATTTGGTTTTGGTCGATTAGAATATATATGATAATGTACGAAATTGATCTAATTATATATAGGATCCTTCAAAAAATGTATGCATTATCTAAGAATTTAATTATTTCTAAGAAATATGATAAATTCGTTCCAACGATTTTATTTTTTTTACAAAAAGTTAAAAAATTAGTTGTGATATACTATGTCTTGGTGATGCTTGACTTAAATAAAAATAATCAATTAAAAAGACATAAGTTATTTTGAACATGAAAATTCATTCTTGATATTCTTAAAATAAAAATATAAATTAAAATATGAAGTAAATGCAAATAACTTGATTATTATAAAGAGAAATACATGAATAGAACAAAGAATTTTTTTTAAAAAAATATTTATAACATTTTTTTAATTCAAAAATTAATTTGAAATTTTCTCGCCACATTCACTTTATTTTTTCTATCAAATAAATAATACCGTAAAATATGCATATTAGACATTTTGGGCAAGTCTTAAAAATTCTTTGTAACTCTGACAAATGAAGTAATGTAGAGGAGGAAAGAAAGTCGAAGGAATTTTTTTAAAAATGAATGAAAAAGAGTAAGAAGATGAAAGAAAATGAAATAGTTAAGGTATGGGTCCCATTTGTACATTTGGCAGCCAACAAAAGCCTTATACAAGTGGATTTCTTTTTTGGAGGGAAATACAAGTGGTTTTGGAGCCAAAGAGACATTTTCGTCATTTACTCATGTCTTGGTAATTCGTGCCAAAATTCTGTCTTGCCAATTAGCAGTGCTCTATATATAAATACTAGATAGGTGTGGCCCGTGCCAGCATGGGCCAACATTTTATATTGGGTAAATTAAACAAAATTACCATTGAATTAAATTACTTATACTAAAAATACCTCACTTAAAAAAATAAACCTTTTATTACTAAAACATGGCCATTCAGCCTTTTATATCTCCAAAAATATGACTGACGCAACAAAATCTGCTTCCTCTTGGTCCTCTCTTTTGATTCTTCTGCCATAATAGAGTAAATAAAATACCAGTCGATGAAAGATCACCGCATCTCTCCAACCTTTAATTAAGGAGATAAATATTTGTTTGAAAATAGAGCAGCAGAACTATGAACATTTTTTTTTTTTAGAAAAGAACTATGAACATTTTTGTCGAACAAGTACTGGACAATGATTTTATAAGTTAGACAAACCTTTTATAAGTTATCCTCAAATCTTAGACATAGCTAACTTGAGAATTGAACTCAATTGGTTGTCTATTATATCCATGTAGATCATCTTCTTCTAATTCATATTATTAGTGTACCTTGAAATGAAAAGTAGAATGAGATAGAAGCAACACAATTATTTTTCAATCTGTAGATGTAAGAATAGCATAAAATGAACAACATACTACATTTCTCTTATTCTGCTTTGTTATGATGTTGTACACTATAATAGACATTTATCAATAGGAAGAATAAGAACGGGGTTTGTGTTTGCTAACTAACCTCATTCACCATAGACTATTTTTTGTTCCTCTTTCGTCTTGAAAGTTGTAAAGCAACAAGTGCTTTTTGCTTTTAGACAACCTGAGAAAATAAAAAATGTGCTTTTATCTCATTATAATCCTCACATGTTAGACATTCACTACAACAAAAACAGATAAATATACACATTCATGGAGTGTTAAAGCTTTTACCGACATTAATTAATTATCATTGGATCTAATGTTGCTATATGCTTTGCGGTTAATTAATTGCCGCTAAAGATCATTTGATTTTCTTCTCATATTCACATGTATTTGGCTACAAATGCTAATAACAATAAAATGTCGCCCTTGACCTTTTTCTTCCTATTTTCTTTACTTGTCGTACATCGCTCTTCTAGTTGCATCTCAGGAAGCAGTTGGTTGCAATTCCTTACCTTATCTGCAAAAACTATTTAGTTGAACCTATTTTTCCCTAAGACTTAACAGAAGGGATCAAATCCAATATGCTATGGGAAATAAAACGAATGAAGAAGGGAAAAAAATTCTTCTGAGTTCAATAGGTCAAGTACTTATTAGGTTATTAGTGGAGACACTACCATTGACTCTTGCTTTATAATCTCATTTAAGTACTTTATATGATAAAACTACAAAAAGCTAAACTCGATCAATCTCATCATCCTCTACTGGAGCAGGAATGTAATAGATTCATCATAGTCCCATTAGGTTATTGTATTGATTATGCTGAAGCACATCCAAAAGGATACTATATATATCGCAAATAGGGAGAAACAAATCATATATATTATTAAAATCACGGAATATGGTACATTAGAAAACTAGTGGATACATTTCTTGCAACAAATAAATGATATCCACACAAATCTACTCCAGGAACCACAGGGTCACAACAAAAGCTTATTAATACAATGATTGACAGTTCATAATCTAGGTGAATGCAACTCTCTTCAACTTGTAGTAACCTTTTAGAAGACTGAATTATAGGAGATAATTGCATACTAAATTCATAAGATACAACAAAAGTTTGAATAATACCTTTGATATATGCTCTTTCATTCCATCGTTAACTGGCTCATCTAGTGACCTCTCAGCAAGTTCATAAAACGTTGCATTACCTCTGGACCATTAACTTTCTCTTTGTGCAGGTATCTGTGGATGTGCAAAAATCAGAATAGCAGAAAGCAGAACTATGTGATGTGGACATGGAATCCTCTGGGTTGTCGGTTCTAACCTTTGTTGGACAACTGCTTCCAATGCTAGTCTAAGGTTTTCATGGATGACTTTCTTCAGTTTTAGACAATTCCAACCGTCTCAAATGGGGCCTAAGATTTTCTTCAACACATTGATAGCAGCAAATTTAACAACAAAACAATCAATATTGAAAGCTTACGCTGAATTTTCAGTCGTCGATATCACTACTAATTTCATGAAAGCACTAAAAAACAATCACCTGAAAGTTGTGATATCATAGCCCACGGGAAAATTAAATCACCTCAAAGCAGAAGCCTTAACATATAAAGATTAATCAATTGTTTGGGAAAAATACTATATGAAAAAAAAGATATCACGAGAAAAAAATGCCTACTTACCTAAGTCCACCGTTCAACTTCATTAGTGCCTTGAATCATCTCCCAAAACAATCAACTCTTGGAACTAATAATAAGCAGAGCTTCAAGATTCACATCATTGTAACAAACTTCAAGCTTTTTGTGAGATTTTTCTTTAAAATGTAAATAGATCAGGACAATCTCCTAGGTACTATCAACTCAGTGTTCATCTGAATCGGAAGCTTTTTAAAAATGTAATGAAGAACTGAAAACGATGAGCAATCTTACCGAACAAAAGAGATTGATCCAGCCACATTAAAGTAGAATGATCCTGAAGAAACTGATATCATCAAGGAAGATACAACAATATCATGAGATAGAAGTGGGGGATGGAAAGCGACGGGCAAAACAGAGTGAAAGAGGGCATGAAAGAAGAAAGGATAGATGGGATTAAACTAAAACAACAACATGGACTGAGTAGTTACTAAAAAAGATAGGTTGCGGAGTAGGCCGAAGACGCAGAAGTAAGTGAATATGACCAAGACAAAATAGGGATACAAGTACAAATGATTCAACATTTTTCATAGATCAATAATTGTACTACATTCCTTTTCTTGATCTACTTTATACCAAAGGAAATTTTAATCAATTTTTCTATTGTAAAGATCGTATAATGTGGGGTTGATTTCTACAACATGTCTATATGAGGATACATTCATAAAAAAAGTTTCATTGTATTTCTCAAATTTAAAGTAATATTCTATTAAAAAAACTCACTGACATATAAATTCACTATTTTTCCTTTAGTACACATATACAGTATTTTCAAGATGGCATCCACAAAATATGTTTGATTCTTTTTAATTGTTCAGTGATACTCATCCGATCATGTGGTAGAATATTTATTTATGATAGAATAAAAACACCATCTTACTCGTAGTGTGTTATTCAAAAGTTGCGTTCATCTATCTTTCCAGTAGTAACTCCGCCGAAGTTGGAAGCTAGCCTTATAAACCACAAATAATATGAATAAATGGCTTGTTATGAGATTAGCCTTTTTTTCTCTCTTTTAACAGTCAAATACTCAAATGCATTTCTTCACCTAATTGAGGATTGATCTCTGACTCAAATCCTAATTAAAAGTTGCTCAATCATTAAAATTTGTCCAATGGATTAAGAATCAACATTTATATGAATGCAACGGCACAAATTTTTATCTTTTTGAGATATAAAATCCATAGTATTTCGAAAACTTCGAACAATAACAGTATATACCCAAGATGACCCAAAGTAAATGAAGATACTAAAAAATAGGGAAAAAAACTCTTTAAATTCAAAAGAAAACAAAGGTTTAAAAGTTAGTAGAAAGGAGATCCCAAAATACCTGTATTCTAGAGCAAATACTTGCAGCAGAAGGTTGGTCACTTCAACTTCACCCCCTTCATTTTGATGGCATTACCTAATAAATGCATGTGCAAATCAATATACAAAGTAAGAGAAGTAACAAATTAGAAGAGTAAAACAACGGATACAACAACAAAACAAAAAGAAGAAGAGCAAGGGAAGCAAAACACTGTAAGGCGAAGGATTTTGAAGAATTGTAAATAGGAGAAAATGGGACACGTGGGGACGTTAAAAGACACACAAATAACTTTGGGATTCCAAAATTAGCCCTGATCTTTCCAAATTCACGGTACAATGTTTGTTCCATTCTGTACAACCTTATGAAGTTGTGTTCGTCCTCCCCTACTGTCTTTCCAAATTCACGGTACAATGTTTGTTCCATTCTGTACAACCTTATGAAGCTATGTTCGTCCTCCCTTACTGTGGCTTATATAAAAGCTAGATAGGCAAGGCTCGTGTCAACACGAGCTCAACATTTTATTTCACCATGTGATTTGGTGACAAAATTAGTTAAAGAAAAGAGCGACAAAATAGAACATGGAAAAAATTAAAGCCAAAATTGCATAAACTTATATGGGAAATGTTAGGTAAAGGGAAATACATATCTTCAAAAATATTATGCCTGGTACAAACCATATAATAGCGCCTCTCTCGTGCTTCCCTGCAAATTTTACTACATAGGGTCTCCGAATTTCTTAAGCTTCTTAGGTAGATTAACTCAGACTTCTCCACACAACATAGCAAACTAATTTCTACCATCGATTACTTACCCATTTGCTCATTTTGTGTGCATGACTTCAGTGGATGCTAATTCGGTACTTGCAAGAGAACTTGTTTTATGTTCTGAGTTCTGACTGTGAACATAGCATCACTCATTTTATAGTGTACTCAAGTACTTCATTTTGTACTTACAAAGAGTAATTTACAACTCCAATAATATAGAGATGAAGAGTATTGAAAAATTGAAGTCATTTAAGAATGCATATGGCAACACGAATGAAACTTGTGGCAAAATAAAAATAAGATATAATAAGATTGGCCTACTGAGTACCCATATGAAATCACAGCAATGGATGCCGAAACATATTTGGTCAACAACAACTTACACAAGAAAATTCTGAAACTTTCTTCAATGTCTGTCTGTTTGTCTTTCCTGCTTTAGCTGATTAAAAGTTTGATTGCCTGTGCAAGATCAAAAGGCACGATAAATTAAGATCATTTTGATGTACAAAAATTAGTAATTATATGTCTGTCCTTGGCTCCAAAAACATTTTGTTTGTCTCTTGTTTTCTGCTTGTCCAAATATTAAATTCATCATATACATATTTTATTTATGTAAAGAGAAAACAAAAGAGAGGGGCTTTTTACAAATCCCACCAGAAAGGCAATAATGTAATCTATGTTACATGATGTCATAGTATCTCAAGTATCCACTTATACCTTTAGGGTCATTTGGTACACCAGATAAGAAAAACAATATGGAGATAAGGTTTAGGATTAACTTCATTTCATGTTTGGTATGAGACATCAACTAACCCATGAATATTTTATCCCACAATTTGTACCAGACGACCAATGCACTTCATGCATTGTATGATATAAGGAGCAGACATGAGTCTCAAACTAAGAAAATAATTCCTACACCCCTACTTTTGTTAACATGAACAACATGGACTTCTCTCTTTCTCAGCAAATGTACTATCATTTACAAAAACTTTTAGGCATTTCAAGTGATTAGAAATAACACAGACATCTTGCACAAAAATAAAACATTGGATTACCATTTTCTCTAGAGGAACATATGGTATAGGTCTAACCTTTTCATAACCATTTCTCTTGATCTTTATACCCCTGCTCCCTCTGACGCTTGTTTACTCGAAAGACCATTTCTCTTGATTTTACTACCCCTGCTCCCTCAGACCCTTGCTTACTCAAAAAACCATTTCTCTTAATTTTTCTACCCCTGCTCCCTCTGTCCCTTGTTTACTCAAAAGAGGGAATGTCATAGTGAGAAACTTCATTGCTGAAAATGCAGAATTAAGAGTTATAATCATGAAAGTCGAACCAAAAAAGAGATGATAGGATAGTCATTCAAAGAGTCGACGACTTGTTAGAACCAATAGATTAAAACAGACCCTGCACTACGAAAATCATGTAAACATCAAGGGTATTAAGTGAGGAATTGCTGAAGTAAATAAAAGAAATACCAACCCAAGAAAAAAGTTTTAAAAAAAAGTGACCATAGATATTCAACAAAAGGGTATCCAGGAAGTTTAAACTCGAACAAAATAGTTATATTGCACTCTACTGACAATGATAAAAGGAAAATATAATCACTATAAAGCTTTTTAAGGTTCAAGTTTAAACTTTCAATCAGATTAATGTTTACCAACAGGACATCGAGCATGTTGATAGTCCTAATGTGTGACTATCCTACTACTTAACAAAAGTGAATTGATTAATCAAACTAATAAATAATAATTCAAAAGAAGCAATATTTAATTTTATTCTCCAATCTAATAATAAATGTAGAATTTATTAAGAGGCAATATCATAGGTGACGATCATCATTTGTAATTGAAAGAATAACAAATATTACTCATGAACCGAAAAGTATGTTGAGAGATAATGGTTTCATAAATTTCTCCTTTGACAATATTGTCTTCAATGTTTCTTGAAATTTGAAGATCACTCCCTGCTTTGCCAGGGTCAACAAAATAAGAAATTCATTAGAAAATACAGAAGACAATATGATTCATGAGTAGTTGAGTATAACAGCTTAGACTCACCAACAAAATCCAAAAAAAGTTAATACTGACCCAGAATCTTAAAAATTGAAGAGGCGTACCTTGTAGAAAACATGTAAGGAAGAGAAATGAATTTTTTTTTAGTTGGTTCAAGCATACTATCAAACACCTTTGTTGCATAAATTCTTAAACTGAATTAACTGCGCATTTCATTTGAAAGAGAAAAGCCCTAAAGTAGGCCATTATCTTTAAGCTTGAATTCAAAATCATCCATAAAATTGCACTTGAATAGATATAAAAATAATTAGTACATGCATATTAAAAATTCAATAGAAAACAACACCTAAAAAACAAATGGTGATTACAGACAACAAAATTTCAATAATAAAGAAATTTGAACGGTAAATTCCTCACTATCAGATGACAAAATTTGGAAACCAATAAAAAGAAAAAATGTATAATTATAGAGAGATTTAAAAACTTAGAAAGCAATGGAAGAAATCAGCGGTAGGCAAATCAAGGAAATAAAATTTGCCTAAATAGTACACATGGTTTGATGAGAAAGAACTATAGTACAGGTGTTTATACAAAAGTAAAAGATATTGAATAGTCAATCAGATTGAACCAAGTTTATAGACACATGGGGACTTAAAAAGAAATTACACACCAGATTATAATTAGTACTCATGTATTATCAACAATGCTAGCTCAATATTTGATGAATAGAATGGGCCCTAACATAGTAAAGTGGGCCTTAACATAGTACAACTTAAATTACATTTGGAACAATTTTTTGGAGCTGTATTCGTCCTTCACAACTCCCTCTTCTAAATAAGGGTAATATAAATGCACGTGTTTCCAAAAAAAACAAAAGCATGTGCTTCCCGTTCAAAGTTGAGCAATCAGTTATATTTTTCTTATTTTAAACTTACGTTCATAATTGATAATTTCTTTTTATTCAATAGCTATTGAGTGTTTTTGTATTTAATTTTTTTATGGATGACAAAGGAGCGTTGTGAGGTGGGTTGAGCTTAATAAGGGTAGGATCTTAAAGTAAAGGCTTATTTTGGTAATAAACTTGAGTTAAGAGATATAAAGCATAAAAATCGCTAAATGTTTTACCTTTTCAATAGCGACGAGAAGATAATAATAACTATAACAACATATTACAACTAAAACAAGTACCAACAACATAATGAAAAATTAAAATGATATATTATCAAAGTTTTGCATCACGTATAAATATGAGAGCTTTGATATCGTTGTCACACTCAAATAATTGCATGCAACTTTCCTTCAAGTCCAATTGCACACCAACTTCAGTGTGACAATCTGTATCATAAAACCAAAATATTTCCATATCTTTCAAACCAAAATATACTAAAGATGGTTTTCCCAAACCAAAATCAATATCCTTTAAAGGGAACTTGCACATACTTGAACATGCCACTTTGTCAACTTCATCGTTACCTCCCCATTCTGGTGCTTCAAAGCTTTCGTTATATATATTAACCAATGTTGGCACTATTTCATTTGGTGAAGCGTTGACACATGAAGCAACAACTTTATTCACAGTATTCCTGATTAATATTATGAAGTGATGCAATTCCATTTGAAAAAGAAAAAGAAAATCTTAATAAGATAAGAAAATCATAGCGACATAAATAGCGACGAGAAGATAATAATTATAACAACATATTATTACAACTAAAACAAGTACCAACAACATAATGAAAAATTAAAACGATATATCATCAAAGTTTTGCATCACGTATAAACCTGAGAGCTTTGATATCGTTGTCACACTCAAATAATTGCATGCAACTTTCCTTCAAGTCCAATTGCACACCAACTTCAGTGTGACAATCTGTATCATATAACCAAAATATTTCCATATCTTTCAAACCAAAATATACTAAAGACGGTTTTCCCAAACCAAAATCAATATCCTGCAAAGGGAACTTGCACATACTTGAACATGCCACTTTGTCAACTTCATCATTACCTCCCCATTCTGGTGCTTCAAAGCTTTCGTTATATATATTAACCAATGTTGACACTATTTCATCTGGTGAAGCGTTGGCACATGAAGCAACAACTTTATTCACACTATTCCTAATTAATATTATGAAGTTGTGTAATTCCATCGTAGTCTTCCCTGGAATGAATTTTATTGGAACATCGATTCTAAAATTTCCCATAGAGTTGTTTACTTGAGGTAAAGATGATTTAGAGCGCAAATTCAATGGAAAGTCCATTAGAGAAGACCTGAAATATCCATTTCTAGCTGCTGAAATGCGGATTAAAGCCCTCCATAGGATTGCTGTAATAATTTCAACCCTTGAAGGTTGAAAATTCAAAGCTCCACCTGATTCATCAATGCATTGTTTTCTGAGCCTTGATAGAGCAGCTTCATGGACGACAAATCTCTTAACAACAATATTTTCTTCTCTATTTTCTACATGGGTTGACTTGAAAAGACCTGATATATCTCTGGTTGGAAAAACATGACCTAAATTGAAGCTTAGAAAATTAATCTTATCAATGGGAGTTCCCAATCTACACACTTTTCCCCATCCAAACAGAAAATTCAAACATGTGAAACCATCAATTACAGGGTGTGAAGCACTGAATGATAAAGCTAGGCCACCACATTCAAATTTTGTTACTTGAATGGTGACAATTGGTGATACCATAAAATTATTTTGATCCACATTCTTGTTTTCATGTGGCCAAAATAAAGCTGCAAGACTAAGATCCTTGTGTGCTTTCTCCAAGAAATTATCTAGCTTACAATTGACCTTGGCCTTAGTGTAGGGAACACCTTGATCAAGGCAAAGAATCGAACATTCATCTTTGTCGTACCTTCCTACTGCTGGATAAACGTGAGTTAATACCTTAGAAAGGGATTCCTCAAGTCGTTCATCGATAGTGGGGCTATTGAAATTATTAGAAGGATAGAAAAGAACAATAGGAATGTGTTCTCTCTCAGCTATTTGATCAAAGAAAGAGAGCTTGTAACATTGATTGTGAGAGAGAGTAGGTGAAGATGGCTTTATGAGCTTTGTGCATAAGATTTCAATTTCCATTTTTGCTACACAAACTCAAATAAGGCTACAATTATATATATACTGGACACTATTATTAATTGGAGGGGGTCACAGACTCATAATGCATTCACTAAGAGACAATCCAATAGGACTTGCTTTTTTCCGCGGGCAGAGCATATGGTAACTAATGAAAATGTGGTAACTAATGTCAAATCATATGGTAGGTAGCTAGAAAAGTTTTTGAATAATATTGTTTTGAAACATATCAAGAAAACGGTAAAAGAGTATCCACATAAAATGGAACCAAAAATTTACTCCCTCTTTTTTTTTTTTTTTTTTTATTCTAGGGAAAAAGAACAAATATACCTTTAAACTATCGTAAATGGTATACAAATATCCTTTGTCATATTTTTGGGATATTGATGCCCCTGTTGTCCAAAAATTAGAACATATTTGCCCGTCCAAAATTTAAATAACCACTCACATGTCCATCTGTAAGATTGCATCACATGTCCCTATTTGGTCTTCCATTAGAGTGAAGGGCAAATATGCTCTAGTTTTTCGATGGCAGAGACATTAATATCCCAAAAGTATGACAAAGGATATCTGTATACAATTTACACTAGTTGGGAGGTATATTTGTTCTTTTACCCTTTATTTTATGCATCTTAGTTTGACTCATTAAATCGACTATATGGTAATGTAAAAAAGTTGAATGAGAATATATAGAGATACTTTGATTTAAGATTTAAGTTTGGGAAAACTACATAAATGAGTCATAAAACTCAAAATAATTTTATGTCAAATCAAATATATATCCCACATTGAAAATGAGGTAACTAATGAAATCATATGGTAGGTAGCTAGAGAAGTTTTTGCATAATATTGTTTTGAAACATATCAAGAAAACGGTAAAAGAGCATCCACATAAAATGGAACCAAAAGTTTACTCCCTCTTTTTTTATTATTTTATTTTAGGGAAAAAGAACAAATATTGAACTATTGTAAATGGTATACAAATATCCTTTGTCATATTTTTGGGATATTGGTGCTCTTGCCGTTAAAAAATTAGAGCATATTTGCCCATCCAAAATTTAAATAACCACTCACATGTCCATCTGTAAGATTGCATCACGTGTCCCTATTTGGTCTTCCATTAGAGTGAAGGGCAAATATGCTCTAGTTTTTCGACGGCAGAGACACTAATATCCCAAAAGTATGACAGAGGGTATCTGTATACAATTTACGCTAGTTGGGAGGTATATTTATCATTTTACCCTTTATTTTATGCATCTTAGTTTAACTCATTAAATCGACTATATGGTAATGTAAAGAAGTTGAATGAGAATATATAGAGATACTTTGATTTAAGTTTAGGAAAACTACATAAATGAGTCATAAAATCCAAAATAATTAAATGTTCCTACCCCAATCCAAAGTAATTCAAGAATTATCTTTCAAAATAATATAAGTAGAAGATAATGATTTAATGAAAATACTCGATCAAACAAAAATACTTGATTCTTTTCCAAATACACATATTGCTTATAGGATCATGTTAACCATTCATGTAACCATTGCCTCAACCAAAAAAAGTTTTTTCAAAATTAAAATTGATTAAATTTTCTTTAAGATCAACGTCTCAAGAGAGAATGAACGAATTAGCTATATTATCATTTGAAAAGGAATTATTAGAAATAAATTGATAATAAAACAATACTTAATAACTTCGCATCTAAAATAGCTAGAAAAGTAGATTTTAAATAAAAGTATCTATGATGAAAAAAAAAATATTAGGATCCGTCTCTTAAATTTCGGTTCTAATTTTGTTGAGTCGGTCATGGACAACACATAATAAGTCTAAAAAGTGACTAATATGATTGTATAATGAATGTGGCTGTGACAAAGGACACAATAATAATAGTCATAACTATGGTAAAAATGAAGAACACTATGGGCTCTCTAAATAGTCCTTCAAAATGTGAAGATAATTTTTTCTATCAAATTTGATATGAAAATTATTTAGCACATAGTTGATGTGCGAATTATTAATTGCGTCTCCAAACTATTGACAAACTTAAAAATACTCTTCTACTTAAAAAATTAAACTTAAATACACCCCTCACATTCATACACAAAAGCATATTATTCACTCGCTACACGTGGATTTTTTTTACTGATACAACATATATATATTGAAAATAAAAGTAGAGATATATATCTTGTAATTTCTTTGATTAAAAATAAATTAAACATTAAAAAAAAGAGAATTCTGTCATTTGAAAAGTTCAGAGTGGCTTCCAAACATACCTATGTGATGATGTCTATTGGCCAAGTTTTTACCGATAACATGTATTTGACTTTTTTGTAATATTATTTCTTTTTACTTCCTCTGTCTGATTTGTATCACCATTTCCTTTTTAATTTATTCTAAAAAAATATTATCTTACTATAATTTTTTTTTAAAAAATAATAATAAAAAAAAGAAATATATATATATATATATATAATTTTAAAATTCCTCTATTTAACCTCAATAAAATAATTTTAAATCACACAATATCTTAAGATTATTTTAAACCATAAATTTCAAAAAAAAAAAATTATCTTTTTCTTAGTTACTGTGTCAAATCTAAAGTGCCCATAAAATGAAATGAAAAGTAATAAATTCTTGTTTATTGTTTTTTGTAAGACTCTTTAGACTTTATGATATACTGATTATGAAACTAAGAAGTGATAAAATTCTTGTTTATTGTTTTTCAATTTATAATAATCTTTTTTTATAATACTGAATCGAACATTGTTAAGAAGTCTCACATAGGTAGACAGATGAAAAATTGGTCTCCTTATATGGATTTGGGCAAACCTCCTCTCATGAGCTAGGCTCGAGTGTCATATTTTAGCATGGTATCATAGTCAAACTCATTCCAATTTGTTGTTTACCAATATTAAGTCCCCATTTTTAAGTGTTCACACTCTAGTTGATATCTGAACGTGCCGAAAATTGTTAAGAATAAAATCTTCCCTCATAAGGTAGCTTATCTTGAAATTAGACCCAAATGACATATATGAACAAACACAATGTACAACAAGGGAGTTAAGTTCACAATGTACAATAAGGGAGTTAAGTTCGTTTGACCCACACTAAATTATGTGATCTCGAATATAATTCTTTTTTGATATTCTTTTTGCAATTTGTAACACCTTTCTGATATACTGACATGAAGGGATGGAAGAAAATGAAGTATATTGAATTCCAAACGCATATAGAAAAGGATGAGAAACAGAACAGATGAAATCATTCATAAGCTGATTAGTGTTTGTTATACATATATACAAGTAGACACAAAAAGCTTTATCCGTTACATCATTATGTAACTAAACGTGAACTATGGAGCTATGTAAACTATCGAGTTATGAAAACTTGTAATATTTAAACGATATCATAAACTTATTTAGCTATATACAAATATATTTCCTCATTCCTAACCAATGTAGGTTGTAGAGATGACGTCTGCAATATGTATTAAAAATATATTATGACTGTATTATAAATATATATTTTTTCAACAATGCTTATACACCTATATACAACATTATACACTTATTCTATATAATATATCAACCTTGTATAATCAATACGTAATTTTTTAGCAAGGAAACAATACATATTCAGCATTTTGCAACTACTGTAGGCATGCTTCCAAAGATATTTATACTACAAAAGTAAAGCATACTTCCCTAAATCATTTTTTTAAAGCAGAAAAATAAACTTCCTAAATCATGATATCTACAAATCTATCATCTATCAATATATATAATAGGAGAGGAAAAAACGCATACGTGTCAACACCACAAAAATCATATTTTTAAATAATTAAAATAAAATTAGGATAACTAAATATAAATCATTTTAAAACAATTTTAAAAATTAGTTCCATGTAACTGAAAAACTGTTTATATTTTTTATTTTAAAAAAAAAAAATTAAAACTTGAATATGGTAAAAAAAATTCCTACAAATTTTGGAAAACACGGTAAAAATAGACGTTTTGGACACTTTTTTATAACAAGCCGTTTAGGACTCTAAATTAATTACATATAATGTTATTAAATAATAAATAAATTCAGTTTAAAAAGGAAAAAAAACGTGAATATGGTAAAAATATTCCCACAAATTATGGAAAACACGGTAAAAAAAGACGTTTTGGACTCTTTTTTTTATATATAATATAAGCCATTTAGGACTCTAAATTAATTACATATAATGGTATTAAATAATAAATAATAAATAAATTCAGTTTAAAAGGAAAAAAAAAACAACGTCTAAGATAAAAACAAAACTAACTTGGGTGCATTTTTAAAATTTTGATTTTATCTTAAACAGTTGAGGTTTTTGAATTCAAAACTGATTATAACTTCTATTTACAGTTTTAAAATTTTAACTTTTTTGTTCTTTGTTTTCTCTCTCTATAAATATAAAAACACAGTACTTACGTTCTTTAAATTAAATTATTCTCTTTTTTCGATGAGTTTATCTCTTTGCACTGTTTCTATAATAAAAAACGAATGAAGAAAATACTCATCATAAACAAGAGGATTTTCATTTGAAGGATCCAAATTCAACATAAGATTGAAGTGAAGGTATTGCGACTTAGTCTTTAATAGTGTATATATTACGAATATATGGAAATGTTGATCAACTTTTTGAATGAATTGACAACATTATATGTGAATTTTTTTATGTAATATTTTAGTATTATCATTGCATATATATTGAAGCCATAATTCCTGAATGAAGAACTCTTTCGTCTCATAGAATTATAGATTTAAAAAATCACTTTAAATATAATTATAGTGTACATAAGTAATTGCATTGAAGAATCTTCTTAAAGTAAATTATCACTTAATTCACCCAAGTTAAATTAAATATCAGTTTGAGTTACTAATTTTTTTATTTATTTATTTTTTTTTTTTTATTATTTTTTTTTTTTTATTTTTTTTTATTATTATTGTTTTATTATTATATTAAAGTGTCTATCTTATTATAATTGCAAATAACTTGATAATTTGTAGAATCTTAATATAACAGTGATATCCATGCTTGCTACACTTCACTTTGATTAACTCATAACATATTAAGAAAAGAAAAAAAAAAGAGAAAGAAAAAAGAGCTCTCATACGAGGGAGAAAATGTACACTTATAATTTGTAACCATTTGACCGATAACTATATAATGAAACATGAAACCAAAAGTATCATGCATACTTACGTGTAACCTATTTTTTATTTGTACTTATTGATTAATTTAGGCTTACAAATATTTATTATAAAAAGTTAAAAATTGATTATTTCAATAATTTGGGTATGTTGCCATTTCCAAAGTGTTCTTTAAGCTGAGTGTCATTATTACTCACTTGCCAAATTCACAATACATGATGTATCCCTCTGAAATGATATATAAGTAACTTTAAATTTAATTAAATAGTAACATGTTAAATTTAAAAATTAAAGCTTTAAATTCATCCCTAAAATCAAATTCAACCGTGAATTCAACATATAAATAACAATTTATTATAATGGGATCTGTTAGATATTAATTTAAATTTCCTACATATAATGAAAATTAATTTAGGAATGTTTATGAATTTAAAATTTTATTGAAACATATACATAAATAGAGGATAAAATAAAAGTAAATGCATGATTTTAATAATTATAGAATAAAATCAAATTTTAAATAACTAAGAAATAATTAAATATAAACTCTTTTACAATTAAAAATCACACAATCTTTTCAGTTTCAAAAGCAAGTTACACACGTTGTTTAGTTCCACAAAATATGTCTGAGATCCTATACTTTTGAAACCGTATTTTCACAAAATATCATGAGATAAAATGGCATTTCTAAAATTCATATGTTTACATCTACTTAAATTTTAAATTATTTTTCAATTTTATATATAAAAATACTTCTAACCAAAAATATTGCTACCAAATAATCAACAAAAAAATGACATTTGTAGGGCAAACCTTCGAAAGATTTGTATTTTAAAAAAGAATTGTTTTTTTTTTAAAAATAAATGCAATTTTTTTCCCATTTTAAATTTTAAACTTAAAAATAAAAATAAAAGTTGGATTCTAAGTTGAGAATAAAATTATAAATAAACAGATTATGTATAGTTTATTAGTTTAGAGTTGATATAGTTATTTTTAATTTGAATTAAGATGTAAATATTTTCAACAATTTAATTAAAAAATAAAAACTTAAATGCATGTGTTTGTGTTGAAATGTGATTAGTTAGAATTCTCACCCATAGTAAGTTATCGTTTTTTTAAGAAAAAATAAAAATAAAAATAATTAAGAAGATTTAATCATTTTTTTTGTTAAACTAAAATTAAAAATAATAGAAAAGAGTTAACTATGGTAACATGAAATTTTTATTTTTTATGTTTCCGTTATACTATTTTTAAAATTTTGAAATCAATTTATCTAGAAAATAATAATTTAATTGTTAGTGAAGACTGAAGTGTGAACAGGAGAGGAAATATAGGGAAATTGGACTTTTAAATAGGAGTTTCTACTAACTCTTTGTTTTGTTTCCATTTTGTTTTTATTGCATTATTTTTTTGGTCAAATTATAATTAACAGTTTTTATTATATTACTTTTTTGTTAAATTTTAATTTATAAATTAAAATTATTTGAATTGTGGAATTTCAATTGGAAGTAGAAATTCTTAATCAATTTACTTATATTTTAGGAATTCACTACTTCTCTTTACATAACTCAAAATTTAAAAGTTAAAAATATTTACATAAATTTAAAACTGATCTCACTAACTTATTTAAAACTGATCCACTAATTTTAAAATAATTAACTGCAATTACATGCATGTGTTTGTTTTTTTTTTTGCAAAAGATAATTTTGTAAAATTTATGTTTTTATAAATATTTATTTATTTTTAAATAAAGAATCTTTTAAGATTAATTTTATTAATAATAAATACTATTTTTATGGGGAATTATAGTGCATATGAAATTTTTAATTAAGAAACAACCTGTCATAATTTTTTAAACATCTTTAAAAAAAAAATTTATTTTCCTTTTCTTTGAAGAGATATGACTTGAAACTAACCTACTTATTAATCTCAACAACATTTTTTTTCAGTGATAATAGCATGTTGATGGTACTTATAATTTATTAACTTTATCTAAATTAAAAATAATATATTAATTATTTATATAAAATATGATTAATGTTTTTATACTATGTTAAGATAAACATATCTACTAAAGAATAAAAATATATTTAAAAAAGCTAAACAAATCTAAAAATCCATGAAATAAAAGAAGAGATTTATAGTAAATTAAAGGGATAGAAGTTGATCTGTTTTTTCATCTTTCAACTTTTTCTTTGAACTAAATATAATTTATTTTTATGTGGTATATTAATTTGATAACTTATTTTATGTGGTTATATTAATTAATTTACTTATAATAAATTTTTTAAAATTGGTCACCGAAATTCATTATTTTGATTTTTGTACATGCAATTATTTGATTAAATGAAAATCGTCTTATTTTGCAAGATTGAACGAGAGATGATTGTGCTAAAGAGATTGCAACATACTTTGTAAATTATATTTAGATTTTAGCTAAAAGTAGAGTCAATATTTTTAATACTATATTTTAGATTGATCTATAAATTTAAGATTTAATTAATTAACACAAGATTAGTTCAACAAACACCATATATGCTTTTAGTTTTCAGTATACCAGAAGAAGGGGAAGTTGTTAGAATAATGTTTAGTGTTTTTGAAGAACGCATCATCATTGCACATATATTAGGGGGGGAATTTTGTTAGCATCAATTGTAGATATACTCAATAATAATTTGTATTAGTTATTTCAAAATTTTAAAATATCCACGCAACGCGCAGATACGTATACTAGTGTAGGAAATAGAAAAGAAATAAAATAGCATACACTAAAGTAAGGCTGAATCATGGGCATTTCCCCCCAAACCAAAAAAAATTAATCATATGGACACCTTATCAAATACTCATCAAATATATACATGATATAATACATAAATATGTTTTTTTACTTGATTTCAATTGGTATCTATGTTCCTCAATTTTGAGTGTGCACTAATAAATATTTAAATTTGTATAAAATTGATCAAGTAGACACACATGTTCTACATAACATAATACAAATAAAACGCCACATAAGATTCAAAATTGTCAAGTGTATATACACATATACACACCCTATACATGTTATTCTCGCAGTTTCATTTTATGCCTCAGTTGAAATTTAGAGAATCATCCAAGAAAATTTAGTAGTTTTTAAATATTTTAAGTTATTAATTTTTATAATTTATAGTATGTTTTACATATTATTTTTCAATAACACATATTAATCTCTATGTCCTAATGTACATGGTACCAATAGAATTTTAAGAGTCAATCATATTTTATATTAATCAATTTTTTGTGTTTTTTTTTAAAAATATTTTAAGTTGTTAGCTATCGTAATTTATAAAAATAATTTACATAATTTTCAAATATTCAAAAGATAAAAAAGATAAATAAATTAAAACGAAAAGTTATAAAATTACACAAATGTCCTTGGCTAGAAGTATGCATGTCAACAGAGAG
>NW_026031884.1:0-685 GCF_019186545.1 Solanum stenotomum
CACGGCTATCCTCTTGTCTAGCTCTCTTGCCGCTGCCCCTTTGGGCCTCGCGATGGAGCTGCTCGATAGTGCGGGCATGGTCCACTACATCCAGAAATGAGCGGCCCGCTGAGACTAAAGACTGAGTCTCAATCCGCAACTGTAGTCTCAAACCCCGAACAAAACAACGAACCCTCTCCTCCTCAGTAGGTAATATCATGGCGGCATGCCTGGAGAGCTCGTGGAATCGGGACTCATACTCTGATACTGTCATGGAGCCCTGCTCTAACCGAGCAAACTGATCTNATGCTCCTGGGAATAAATCGGGCCAAAAAGGCCTCTGAAAACTCAGTCCATGTGGCCGGTGGAGACCCAGCTGGCCTGGACTCTAAGTATGTACGCCACCACTGCCTGGCGGGACCGTCTAACTGGTAAGCGGTGAAGTCTGCTCCTCTCGACTCCACTAAACCCAAAGTCTGTAGCCGCTCGCGGCAAGTAACTAGAAACTCGTGGGCATCCTCCCCCACTGCCCCAGAAAACCTCGGCGGTGATAGTCTAAGGAACACCCCGAGCATCTTCTGCTCCCGTAGTGGCATGACGCCCTCCAAATCGTCAGGCTGAACAACCGGTGCCGCTAGCTGCTGAACAACCGGTACCGCTGGTATAGGCTGACCCTGTGGTACTGGAATGGCTGGAGCTGGGGCCT
>NW_026031885.1:0-328 GCF_019186545.1 Solanum stenotomum
TACTGTTCCTATAAGTGTTCTTTCAATGCATCCTGGTGCTCTGCTATTACTATCTTGTTATCTATTAATTGTTTTGATATGTATCCTATCCATAATTGGATTGTTTTATTTATATCTGTTACACAGTCTAAATCTAAAAAATCATGTTGTCCAGTTATTGGTTTGGGCGTCCATTTTCTACTTAATCTTTTATCCCATGTAGTTTTTTCTTTATCATATTGTTCATAATTTTCATTATAATATTTTGGACTAAATTTTTTTGGGTTTTTTACTCCTGATGTGCTAGGTTTTTCGTTCATTTCTACGTCTTCTGTATTTACTTCTAAAT
>NW_026031886.1:0-466 GCF_019186545.1 Solanum stenotomum
ATGAGTTCTTCATTAATTCTATGTCCCCATTTTGTATTGGGTTTTCTAGTTGAATGTTAATTAGTTTATTTCAAGTATCTATATTTGTCACTTTCCACCATCAAAAGGCACTAGGTAGCTCAATTCATAAATAAGAAATTCACTTATTTTTTAAAAAATAAATATCATCTCTTGTCGTATCAAACACATCCTAAAAGTGTTTTTCTTCAATTAAACTTGATATCAAATTTTACGAAAATCAAATGCAGATGCTTATATGCCAATGTTGATCTCCATTGGTCCTTACCATAAAAGGACTCATGAACTTAGTTCGATGGAGAAGTACAAATTGTTGTACCTACAACAATTTCTCGAGCGAAAAGAAGGGTTTGATGTGGAAACTTGCATTAGTGCATTGGAGAAAAAGAAAGATGAAACACCAAAGTGTTATGATGATAGCTTTGACGATGATATTGTTGGCAAATTT
>NW_026031887.1:0-203 GCF_019186545.1 Solanum stenotomum
CAATCTTGACCAACAGCAGTTAACAATTAGCCCTTGGCTTTCCCTTTTAAAAAGGTCCCATCCAAGCCAATAAAGGGTCTCAACCCATCCTTAAAACCTATTTTAAGTGCGTGAAAGCAAATGAACATCCTCAAGAATCTTCATTTTCCATTGGCTAGTGCATCCTTCGATATAGTTATAATCACATCACTTCCTGGATTACT
>NW_026031888.1:0-650 GCF_019186545.1 Solanum stenotomum
GGAGAGTAGGTTATGACTTCTTGACCGATTCCAGGATACGTTGTTCAACCTAGGTATCTTAGAGGCACATGGAGTGTTTTACCCCTCATATCAGTTTGCGGGAGTGGCCTAGGAGTGATGGAGATCGATTCTTGCTTGTAGGCCCGTTGGTTCTCTTATGATAGGTTGGGAGCAGTTTACTGAGGTTTTTTTTTTGTATGCATATGCAATTCATGTCAAGCCTTTGTCAACATGATCATTGGTCAAACGGGTGACATATTTAGGTAATAACTGCACGCCGGCAACGGGAATTCTTTGATTTTCTATCAGGCTCTAATATCATTTTGAATGAAAATATTATAAACTCAAAAGTACTTGAATCTTAATTAAAATTCTCTATATTTCTTTATAAATCTTTCTTTTTTCGTATATATTTTTGTGTATTGATAATGACTAGCAAAATCACTATTTATAATGGTAGGAAACAAATTAGGTTTCATTTGTTTGCACTTAATAGAGGTCTGAATCTGAATAGTTCAGAGATTAGGCCATTAAGTGCATTTTTTTTTTAATTTAAAAATCTTTTAATGGGTCTAAAAAAGTCTGAATGAATCAGATTTGTGACAAAGTCTTATTCTTATTTAGACTCTTTTAAAGACACTTTTGTTTTC
>NW_026031889.1:0-696 GCF_019186545.1 Solanum stenotomum
TGGCACCAGCGGAGTTGAAAGAGCAGTTTAAAGATCTCCTAGAAAAGGGTTTCATTCGACCAAGTGTCTCACCTTGAGGTGCTCCAGTTTTGTTTGTGAGAAAGAAAGATGGTTCCCTTAGAATGTGTATAGACTACCGCCAGCTGAATAAGGTTACCATCAAGAACAAGTACCCTCTTCCGAGGATTGATGATCTTTTCGATCAGCTTCAGGGTGCCACTTGTTTTTCAAAGATTGACCTTCGATCAGGCTATCATCATTTAAGGGTAAGGGAATGTGATATCCCAAAAACAGCTTTCAGAACAAGGTATGGTCATTATGAGTTTTTGGTCATGTCCTTTGGTTTGACCAATGCGCCCGCAGCTTTCATGGATTTGATGAATAGAGTCTTCAAACCTTATTTAGATATGTTTGTTATTGTCTTTATTGATGATATACTAATCTACTCAAGGAATGTAGAAGATCATTCTAGTCATCTCGGAACAGTTCTTCAGCTTTTGAAAGACAAGAAGTTGTATGCCAAGTTCTCTAACTGTGAGTTTTGGCTTAAATCTGTGGCGTTCCTAGGCCACATTGTGTCCGGTGATGGAATTAAAGTTGATACTCAGAAGATTGAAGCGGTGCAGAATTGGCCTAGACCCACATCTCCAACTAAAATTAGGAGTTCCTTGGGATTAGCTGGCTATTATAGAAGGT
>NW_026031890.1:0-291 GCF_019186545.1 Solanum stenotomum
TTCCTCATATAGATCTCAAAAAAATACGATGCTTCAAAAAAAGGATTGCATCAAACGGACGTTCGAGCCGAAAGTTACGGCCGTTTGAAATTCAGCATCTTAAAGGTGGAGGGTGGCTTTGAATTTAGGAAACTTCAAACGGCCATAACTCGGGCCTCGGGTGTCCGTTTCAGGCGATTTTATTTTGAATCCGCATATTTTTTCGATATCTATGCAACCAAACTGCCTAAAGGCGGTTTGCGCGTGCCCATTTTCACAGAAATACGTTTTACTGATTCCTGCGCGCGAGCG
>NW_026031891.1:0-431 GCF_019186545.1 Solanum stenotomum
GGTGGAATAGCCACTACAACCATGGAAATATTATACAAATATGAAATATCTATAAGAAATGAATTTAATAGTATGACAACAGATGTAGAAGAACAAAATAAAGAAAAAATCATAAATCGGAATCTAATGACAAAATTAGCAATATGTAATATGTGTTACATAGATGAATATACATGTGCATTTAGAGAATATTATTATAAAGGAACATATAGCACAGAAGAAAGTAAAGAAATAAAAAAATTATATTTTACAAAATTACCAGAACCTTTTAATTCAAAAATAATAAAAAGTTGGAATGAAGCAGAATTAACGGACACCTTAGGAGCTAGAATGAAATTCTTGCAACGATGGTTTATGGAACTATGTGAAAAGCATAAAGAAGAAATAAAAATGGAAAAATATCAATAAAGAAATTAGCATATTGCAAAAAT
>NW_026031892.1:0-2685 GCF_019186545.1 Solanum stenotomum
GATTTGGTTGTGTTTTTGAGTTGAATCTGTAGTATGTTGAGGGATTTTATGATCCTTAGTGTTTGGGGTTGAAACCATTGAAGGTAAGGGAGGTTTAGAGTTGGAAAAATGAAGGAGAAAAGTCAAGTTTCTGGGGAAAAGGGCTAGGGCGTCGCGCCACCCAGCGCGCCCCAAAAGGGACTCTGAGGTCCAGCACTTGGGGCGTCGCCCCTACCAGAGCCCCAACCAGACCCTTCTGACCTTTGAGGTCTGGCGCTCCGCGCCTCTCAGAGCGCCAAGTCTTCCCATTCTTTTCCCACTTTCTCATACATGTTCCTAGGTATTGTACCTATGTTTCATAGTTGTTTCCAACGCCCCAAGGTACGTTTAAACGTCAAGAACTCGTCCATAACATGTGATCAAACACCTTGAATCCATAATCAAATTCAAGGAGAGTTAGTTTCCAAGTCTAGTAAAGTTAGAAGTCAAGTGAAGTTAGAGCCAAGCTTAGAAGTTAAGAAGTAAGTCAAGGAAGTCTCTAAGTTTTTCTAAGAGTCTTAAATGAACGTTTTAACTTCATTTTAAGGCTCAAGTTTCCAGTCAAGCAAGAGTATAAAGTTTCCAATCAAGCAAGAGTATAGAGTTTCCAGTCAAGCAAAGAGTATCGAGTTTCAGGTTAAGTCAAGAGTATAAAGTTGAGTTCATTTCTCAAAAGTTATAAGGGAACTAAGTATTCCCTAAGAGTTTATAAATGTTTTTACACATTTGAGCAAGAAAAGGGAACATCGATTTCCAAAGAGCTTTTGGGCTAAGCATTGAGTAATTATCTCAAACTAAAGAAAGAGGTTGTTTTAAAAGTAAAACTAAGGTTTGAAGTTCTTTTCTTCAAAGAAGTATATGGGACTTTGTATTCCCAAAGAGGTTTAGAAATGTTTTTACATTTAAACAAGCTTTGGAACTGAGATCTCCAAAAAGCCTTCGGGCTAGTTTTTTTCAAAAAAAGAGTTATTGCTTTCTAAATGAAGCAAAAGAGGAAACTGAGATTTCCAAGATAGCCTTTGAGCTAAGTTTTTGAGTAATTATCTCAAATCAGCAAGAAGAAATATGTTTTAAAAACATAAGATCCAGTACATTTTTGGGAGTAGTATCGAGCACCGAGTTGGGGGAGCGTTCAAGGAACCCACAGCCCCATAGAACCATGTTAGCCACCATGGGTAGAAAATGATCATACTTTTTAGATGAATCCTTTTCCAGATAGACTAGTGGATCCATTAGGCAGTTCATGTCTTATACCTTTGCCCGGGTATAGGATGCTCTGGCAGCGTGAGGTCGATCGATGTATCATCACTACAGCTCTATGTGATGGTTGTCGATTAGAGAAACTCCCACAACAGTTATTGTATTTTCATATACAACAGTTATTGTATTTTCATACACAGCAGTTATTGTATTTTTATATACATCAGTTCAGTTGTATTTCTATATACATCTCAAGCTTAGTGTATCTTTGTATACACACAGAGTTTATAACAGGTTTTAAACAGCTTTTCTTTATATTGCACTTGTTTTAAATTGCATTATATTGAAATGAGTCAGTCAGGTTGAGTTGAGTTGAGCCAGGTAAGTTATTCAGTTTCTTTAAGATTTCCTTCTAGCCTATGTTGCTTAGCTTTCCAGCTCGCATACTCGTACATTCAATGTACTGATGCCAGTTGGCCTGCATCTTATGACGATGCAAACGCAGGTACCCAGGATCAGCACCCGGCACGCCGTTGATCCAGTTGAGCATTTCAGAGTCAGTGGTGAGCCTCCTTACATTCCGGAGNATCTTATGACGATGCAAACGCAGGTACCCAGGATCAGCACCCGGCACGCCGTTGATCCAGTTGAGCATTTCAGAGTCAGTGGTGAGCCTCCTTACATTCCGGAGAACTCTGTTATTTTGTGTTTCTAGTTTTGTTTTGTTAGGATGTTGCGGGGTCTGTCCCAACATCCATCTCAGTATTATAGAGGCTTCATAGACAGTCAGTCAGTTAGTATTGAGTCTCTCATCTATGTATTTATGTAAATATTCTTATTTTGAGACTCGAGTTGCCTTTTTGGCCAAATTTTATCAGTTAAGTTGTTTTATGTCCTTGCATTGCATGGAGTTATTCAGTTGAGTTAGGTTTCCGCTGAGTTAAGAAGCCAGGCCAAGGGTTCGCTTGGGGCCAACAATGGTCTTCAAGTGCCGGCCACGTCCAGGGTATAGGCTCGGGGTGTGACACAAAGTGATAACTGAAATGCAATTAAATATATAGGATTCAACATTGGGAAAGAAAGAAACATCCTGAACAATATATGTGTTGGGTTTTAAAGGTGTGAGTAGGAAATAAAAGGTTGTGACTCTCCTAAAGGGTTGTGACCATTTCGAAGGGTTGTGACCTTTATGAAAGGTTGTGTCATTTCTAAAGGGTTGTGACCATTTGAAAGGTTGTGCCTTTTTCAAAGTGTTGTAACCTTTCTGAAAGGTTGTCTTATTTCCAATGAGTTGTGACCTTTACCCTTTGTTGGCTATAAATAGAGATGCTTTCTCTCATTTTTCTACATCAAATTTTTCCCTTCTTTTGCATACATTTCTTACTAAACAAAATCGATCGATTGTGTCTGTGTGTATTCGTTGCTGTCATTTTGAGTTTGTTGAAATTATCGAAGTTTAAGGTACCA
>NW_026031893.1:0-764 GCF_019186545.1 Solanum stenotomum
ACTCTTCCAATTGAGGGCGAGGGCTTCACAGTATATTATGACGCATCCGGCGTTGGTTTGGGTTGTGTATTGATGCAGCAGGGCCGGGTTATTGCTTATGCGTCGAGGCAGCTTAAGATTCATGAGCGGAACTATCCCACTCATGACTTAGAGTTGGCGGCGGTAGTTTTCGCACTTAAGATTTGGAGGCACTACTTGTATGGAGTTCGATGTGAGATCTATACCGATCACAGGAGTCTTCAGTACATCATGAGCCAGAGGGATCTTATTTCGAGACAGCGTCGTTGGATTGAGCTCCTGAAGGACTATGACCTCTCTATTCTCTACCATCCGGGCAAGGCAAATGTAGTAGCGGACGCCTTGAGTCGGAAGGCAGTGAGTATGGGTAGTCTAGCTTTTCTTTCTACTACGGAGCGACCATTAGCTTTGGACATCCAGTGTAACACCCCTAAATACTAACCAAGAGTCGCATGTCGATTTACCGTTGCTTAATTACTAGAATATGTTTTAGTCTCATTTTGGGAACTTGAAGTGTTGTGAAAATTTCCAACTTGCTTAGCATAAATTCTTATCGTAATTTAAGGATTTGTGATGGGGTGTTTAGGTAATATCCTAATTAAAATTATGTTTAACTTTAAAAGGAAGGTAAGGGATATACATATAGATATATATGTATGCTTTTTGGGCAGCCAACTTTTTGTTTGGGCAGCCCCTTTTGGTGACATCTGTACAGCTAATAAGTATCACCTTTGTAACTATATATT
>NW_026031894.1:0-604 GCF_019186545.1 Solanum stenotomum
TGTATTGTGATGCTTCTAGAGTTTGCTTTGGTTGTGTCCTAATGCAAAATGGTAAGGTGATTGCCTATGCATCTAGACAACTCAAAGTGCATGAAAAGAACTATCCTACGCATGATCTTGAATTAGCCGCGGTGGTGTTTGCTTTAAAGATTTGGCGTCATTACTTGTATGGGGTACATGTTGATGTGTTCACCGATCATAAGAGCCTTCAATATGTCTTCACCCAAAAAGATCTCAACTTGAGACAAAGAAGGTGGCTAGAATTTCTTAAAGATTATGATATGAGTGTGCATTATCACCCCGGTAAAGCTAATGTGGTGGCGGATGCTTTGAGTAGGGTGTCTATGGGTAGCNTGATGATAGGGAAATGGCTAGGGAGGTGCATCGGTTAGCTAGGTTGGGGGTTAGGTTGGAAGAGGTTGGTAATGGTGGTGTGGTCGTTGTTGATGGTGCTAGGTCTTCCTTGGTTGATGAGGTGAATGCAAAACAAGATCTTGACTCTTCCTTGTTAGAATTGAAGGCCTTGGTTAAAGAGGGCAAGGTGGAAGTTTTCTTCCAAGGGGGAGATGGTGCCCTTAGGTACCAAGGTAGATTTTGTGTGCCT
>NW_026031895.1:0-268 GCF_019186545.1 Solanum stenotomum
CTCAAGAGACATATGTAAGAACTCCATTTAAACTAATTTTTTTCTTTTCCTTGTATATATTACATTCTTATTCGTAGAGTTCTTTGTTTAAATTACAGGATAGGTATATGCGAATATCTCAGGAATATCGTAGTACTCTACCTCTTGAGAGTCAGGACAGACCATTTACACAAGAAGAA
This sequence comes from Solanum stenotomum, assembly GCF_019186545.1. NCBI lineage: Eukaryota > Viridiplantae > Streptophyta > Magnoliopsida > Solanales > Solanaceae > Solanum > Solanum stenotomum. Next base: position 180 of record NW_026031895.1, read on the forward strand.
AACGAGAATCTTTGGAAACAGAGTGCTGGTGAACCGATTAGAGGTTCAATCTACGGCTATCCAGAAAAAGCATATCAGAAGAAGAAGTC
>NW_026031896.1:0-262 GCF_019186545.1 Solanum stenotomum
AAAGCCACCTTCCACCTTGAAGATGCTGGATTTCAAACGGCCGTAACTTTCGGCTCGAACGTCCGTTTGACGCAATCTNNNNTGAAACCTCGTATTTTTTCCAGATCTATGTGAGGAACCCATCGCCCTTGTCTGAATTTCCTTTTATTTTTTTCATCATATTTCCGCTCGCGCGTAAGAATCAGTTAAACGCGTTTTTGTGAACATCGGCACGCTCAAACTGCCTTTAGGCGGTTTGGTTGCATAGGTCTCGAAAAAATAC
>NW_026031897.1:0-255 GCF_019186545.1 Solanum stenotomum
GCACTTTCCGGAGAAATACTGAGCAGCGAGAGGCTGTGATACTATGGCTGGCCAGGTACATTACTGCAGATGGCGAGCGTGCAGAATGGGTCGCTGCTCCACGGTTGGGCATCCGGAAGGCCACATTGAACTTCGTAGCAAAATTCTTCTGGCTATTGGTACGCAACAGACGACTTTGCCCGAATGCTGCTGGCAGAGATCCACGAGAGAGCTTTCAGGACCTCCGCTACTTACCCTTTCCCCTGTCTGATATTT
>NW_026031898.1:0-205 GCF_019186545.1 Solanum stenotomum
ATTTGGCATAACCTTATTTCGTGTTATGTCAACTTTTGAATTGAATTTCATGGGATTCCCATGACATGAAAATATGTGTACTAGATGAAGTAAATGTTTGATATTTACTGCATTGCATTCTGTCTTTCCAAAGCTTGCATCGGTCATTTTTGGCAAGTCAACAAGAAAGGTAAACGAATTATTCGCTAGTATTGTCAATGGTAAT
>NW_026031899.1:0-4332 GCF_019186545.1 Solanum stenotomum
CACGGAATTTTGTTGATCTAGAATTCTGACCTCATTTTTGTTAAAATTATATCTGGACATCCGTTAAGACCTTATCTATGGAGCCACTTTGCGCTCGCGGCCAAAATGGCCCATTTTCAAGGACAAACCAACCCTAGAGCAGGTAAACCCCCATTTACCGATTTTCGTGTGCTATAGTCCACGGATTTTTTGGTGATCCAGAATTACGATCTCATTTTTGCCAAAATTATACCTGGACGTCTGTTAAGACCTTATCTATGGATCCAGTTGGTCCTCACGGCCAAAATGGCCCATTTTCAAGGGCAAACGAGCCCTAGAGCAGGTTAACCCCCATTTTACCTATTTTTGTGTGCTATAGTCCACAATTTTTTTGGTGATCCAGAATTCCGACCTCATATTTATTAAAATTATACCTAGACGTTCGTTAAGACCTTATTTATGGAGCCAGTTGGCCCTCACGGCCAAAATGGCCAGTTTCCAAGGTCAAACGAGCCCTACAGCAAGTAAACCCCCCATTTTATCGATTTTCGTGTGCTATTGTTCAAGGATTTTTGGTTATCCGACATTCCAACGTCATTTTTGCCACAATTATACCTGGTCGATAGTTAAGACCTTATCTATGGGGCCAGTTGGCCCTCGCGTCCAAAACGGCCCATTTTCAAGGTCAAATGAGCCATAGAGCAAGTAAACCCCCTATTTTACCGATTTTTGTGTGCTATAGTCCACAGATTTTTTGGTGATCCTGAATTCTGATCTAATTATTTCCAAAATTATACCTGGACGTCCGTTAAGACCTTATCTATGGAGCCAGTTGGCCCTCACGGCCAAAATGGCCCTTTTCAAGGTCAAACGAGCCCTAGAGAAGGTAAACCCCCAATTTTACCGATTTTCTTGTGCTATAGTCCACATATTTTTTGGTGATCCAGAATTTCGACCTCAGTTTTGCCAAAATTATACTTGGACGTCCGTTAAGACCTTATCTGTGGAGCCAGTTGGCCCTCACAGCCAAAATGGCCCATTTTCCAGGTCAAACGAGCCCTAGAGCAGGTAAACCCCCCATTTTATCGATTTTTGTGTGCTATAGTCCACAAATTTTTTGGTGATCCAGAATTACGACCTCATTTTTGCCAAAATTATATCTTGACATCCGTTAAGACCTTATCTACAGACCCAGTTGGTCCTCATGGCTAAAATGGCCCATGTTCAAGGTCGAACGAGCCCTAGAACAGGAAAACCCCCCATTTTAACAATTTTCGTGTGCTATATTCCACGGATTTTTTGGTGATCCAGAATTCCGACCTCATATATGCCAAAATTATATCTGGACGTCCGTTTAGACCTTATCTATGGAACCAGTTGGCCCTCACGGACAAAATGCCCCATTTTCAAGGTCAAACGAGCCCTAGAGTAGGTATACCCCCAATTTACTGATTTTTGTGTCCTATAGTCCATGGATTTTTTGGTGATCCGGAATTCCGACCTCATTATTACCAAAATTATACTTGGACGTTCGTTAAGACCTTATCTATAGAGCCAGTTGGCCCTCACGTGTAAAATAGCCCATTTTCAAGGTCAAACGAGCCCTAGAGCAGGTAAACCCCCCATCTTACCGATTTTCTTGTGCTATAGTCCACTGATTTTTTGGTGATCCAGCATTCCGACCTCATTTTTGCCTAAATTACATCTGAACGTTCGTTAAGACCATATCTATGGAGCCAGTTGGCCCTCACGGCCAAAATGGCCCTTTTTAAGGTCAAACGAGCCCTAGAGTAGGTAAACCCCCAATTTTACCGATTTTCTTGTGCTATAGTCCATATATTTTTTGGTGATCCAGAATTTCGACCTCAGTTTTACCAAAATTATACTTGGACGTCCGTTAAGACCTTATCTGTGGAGCCAGTAGGCCCTCACAGCCCAAATGGCCCATTTTCCAGGTCAAACGAGCCCTAGAGCAGGTAAACCCCCCATTTTATCGATTTTTGTGTGCTATAGTCCACAAATTTCTTGGTGATCCAGAATTACGACCTCATTTTTGCCAAAATTATTTCTTGACATCCGTTAAGACCTTATCTATAGACCCAGTTGGTCCTCATGGCTAAAATGGCCCATGTTCAAGGTCGAACGAGCCCTAGAACAGGAAAACCCCCCATTTTAACAATTTTCGTGTGCTATATTCCCCGAATTTTTTGGTGATCCAGAATTCCGACCTCATTTATGCCAAAATTATATCTGGACGTCCGTTTAGACCTTATATATGGAGCCAGTTGGCCCTCACGGACAAAATGCCCCATTTTCAAGGTCAAACGAGCCCTGGAGTAGGTAAACCCCCATTTTACTGATCTTTGTACGGTTTGGGCCACAAATGTTTTGGTGATATGAAATTTCGACCTCATTATTACAGAAATTATTCCTGGACGTCCATTAAGACCTCATCTATGGAGCCAGTTGGCCATCACGGCCAAAATGGCCCTTTTTCAAGGTCAAACGAGCCCTATCGTAGGTAAACACCCCATTTTACAAATTTTCTTGTGCTATAGTCCACAAATTTTTTTGTGATCTAGAATTTCGAACTCATTTTTGCCAAAATTATACCTGGACGTCCGTTAAGACCTTATCTATGGAGCCAGTTCGCCCTCACGACAAAAATGGCCCATTTCCAAGGTCAAACAAGCCCTACAGCAAATAATCCCCTCATTTTACCGATTTTCGTGGGCAATTGTTCAAGGAATTTTTGTTGATCCAGAATTCCGACGTCATTTTTGCCAAAATTATACATGGACGTCCGTTAAGACCTTATCTATGGGGCTAGTTTGCCCTCATGTCCAAAACGGCCCATTTTCAAGGTTAAATGAGCCCTAGAGCAAGTAAACCCCCCTTATTACCGATTTTTGTGTGCTATAGTCCAGAGATTTTTTGGTGAACCGGAAAATTCCAATATCATTTCTGCCAAAATTATAACTGGACGTCCTTTAAGACCTTATCTATGGAGCCAGTTGGCCCTCACGGCCAAAATGGCCCATTTTCAAGGTAAACCGATCCCTAGAGCAGGTAAACCCCCCATTTTATCGATTTTCGTGTGCTATAGTACAATGATTTTTGGTGATCCAGAATTTCGACCTCAGTTTTGCCAAAATTATACCTGGACGTCTGTTAAGAAATTATCTAAGGATTCTGTTAGCCCTCACTGGCAAAATAGCCCGTTTTCATGGTCAAACGAGCCCTAAAGTAGTTAAACCCCCAATTTTATTGATATTTGTGTGCCATAAGTCCACTGATTTTTTGGTGATTTGAAATTCCGACCTCATTATTCCCAAAATTATACCTGTACATCCGTTAAGACCTTATCTATGGAGCCAGTTGGCCTTTACGTGGAAAATGGCCTATTTTCATGGTCAAACAAGACCTAGAACAGGTAAACCCCCCATTTTACCAATTTTCGTGTGCTAAAGTCCACGAATTTTTTGGTGATCCAGCATTCCGATCTCATTTTTGCCAAAATTATACCTGGAAGTCCGTTAAGACCTTATCTATGTAGCCAGTTGTCCCTCATGGCCAAAATGTCCCATTTCCAAGGTCAAACGTGCCCTAGAGCAGGTAAACCCCACATTTTACTGATTTTTATGTGCTATAGTCCACAGATTTTTTGTTGATCTGAAATATCGACCTTATTATTACCAAAATTATACCTAGACGTCCTTTAAGACCTTATCTATGAAGCCAGTTGGCCCTCACGGCCAAAATGGTCCATTTTCAAGGTCAAGCGATCCCCAGAGTAGGAAAAACCCCATTTTATTGATTTTTGTGTGCTATAGTCCACGGATTTTTTGGTGATCTGAAATATCGACCTCATTATTACCAAAATTATACCTGGACATCCGTTAAGACCTTATCTATGGAGAAAGTTGGCGTTCACGGCCAAAATGTCCCATTTTCAAGGTCAAAGGAGCCATAGAGTTGGATAACCCCCCATTTTACTGATTTTTATGTGCTATAGTCCACAGATTTTTTGGTGATCCAGAATTCCGACCTCATTTTTGCCAAAATTATACCTGGACGTCCATTAAGACTTTATCTATGGAGCCATTTGGCTCTCATGGCCAAAATGGCCCATTTTCAAGGTCAAACGAACCCTAGAGCAGGTAAACCCCCCATTTTACCGATTTTCGTGTGCTATAGTTCAAGGATTTTTGGTGATCCAGAATTTCGAAGTCATTTTTGCCGAAATCATAGATGGACGTCCGTTAAGACCTTATCTGGGCTAGTTTGCCCTCACGTCCAAAACGGCCTATTTTCAAGGTCAAATGAGCCCTAGAGTAGGTAAACCCCCCCCCC
>NW_026031900.1:0-292 GCF_019186545.1 Solanum stenotomum
CGAATATATATGTTTGACATGATGTTATGATGAGCACTGGAGCATCTGATATTTTATTATTATTTTTATCATGTTTATTTGAAAATGTCATAATAATTTTTCTTTTTGAAAACTAATTAAATTTCTATTATAAATATATATAATATTGTAATATTGGGCCCATAAATGAGCCTTTCATTATATTGGGCCAGTATCACGGGCTTAAAATTATCTAATATATATATATATATATATACTTATTTTATAAATGGAAAGCCACAAATATGAAATTTAAAACACCATTTTGTCTATC
>NW_026031901.1:0-767 GCF_019186545.1 Solanum stenotomum
TTAAAATTAATAAAAGCATACCATTTCCTCTTGTTTTTATTTCTTCTCTCTTACGCTTGCCTTTTTTAGCTGAATCATCAACACTGCAACTTTTTAGTCTAAGTTTCATCGAATCCGGCACGATCTCTATCATCCACACTCGATCTGAGTAATTACTGTCATTAAACGCAAATTCATAGCCTGGTTGAGATTCCAGTCATTCGAGGTAAGTAAAAAAATCATTTTCACAATTGAATCAAAGTACAAAGTTTTTTTGAGAAATTCAGGAGAAATGCAGGTGGGAAATGAAGTAAACCACTGATTGAAACACTTTAAATAATTGTTTTACTTCTTTGTTTGTATTTATATGAATTAGTTAAATGTTTTACTGATTTCATTGTTGTTTTTCCTGTAACGCATATAAAATAAAATATGAAAGCCAAATTCAAAATTAGTTCTTCTAATTGATACCATTTTTCCTATTTTCTTCTTCTTTGTGTAGTTGGATGACATCGCTCTAAATTGCTCCAAATTTCTAATTTGTATCGAAATTTTTAAAAGCATTAAATTCATGATCACAGTGGTAATGGCAACTGGTCGGGTCTGGTCTGGTTAATTTTGACAAATGCAGATGTAGAAAAAATTTAAAGTAAAATAAAAAGGATTAATTTTGTAGGAAAATGATATTGTTGTAAATAATTTTCTTGTACTAATTTGTTGGTGTTGTTCTGGTTAAGAAAACTAGTATACGTACCCACGTGTTGCGCGGAGATTATTAAAAAATATTT
>NW_026031902.1:0-574 GCF_019186545.1 Solanum stenotomum
TTGAGTAAGAAGGTCGGGGATGGAGGCGCCGGTCGGGATGGAGGCGCGCGACCTCCTGCTGCTGGGCGTGACTTCCTCTACAACTGGCGCGACCTTCCTCTACAGCTGCGAAGGTGGCGTGGCGGCGGTCTGCGATGGTGGCGTGGCGCCAGTCGGGGATGGGCGTCGATGGGGGTGGGGAGTGAAAGTTGACTTAGGTTTTGAGACTTAGACTTTAGAAGTAAGACTTGATATTATCATTCTTTTTTTAAGAGAATTTTTTAATTTACCGACCACGGGATGTCGGTATTTTTTAAAATAATTATCTATATTTAAAAATATTTAATAAATACCGACATTGTGAAGTTGATATTATTTAAATAAAATATTAATTTAAATATACCGACCTAAAGAGGTCGGTATTTATTAATTTATTTTAATATAAACTCACCTCTTGAGGTTGATTTTATTAATTAAAATTACACATATATATATAAAGTTTAACTACACATCAACAGAAATTTAATTTAATATATATATATATATATATGTGTGTGTGTGTGTGTGTATAATTTAACTACACATCAATAAAAGT
>NW_026031903.1:0-852 GCF_019186545.1 Solanum stenotomum
TCACATAAACTTTGGATCTAAAGTATATCCTTACTTATTATTAAGCAATATATATGAAACTTAAAAGCTTTTAGCCACTGCTACATAACAAGTTTTTGAAGCTACTCATGATCTGACAGCCTAGTTTCACCTTGGCAACTCTTTTACATTCTTCGAATCACACAAACCTCCTTTTGAGAGATGAAAATCCAAAGTTTTCCACCTAAATATATCACACAACCCACTTGAACAAACTGGATAGTAATGTAAAACACACGTTAATCAAGAAATTTATACAAACAGAGAAACACTCACAATTTACCAAGAAAGAAAAACCCCAAATCACAAAACCCACCTACATTTTCCTCCTTCCATACACAAATTTACCAAGAAACCCCATAACCAACATACAAAAAAGTAAATCATCGAACTAGTAATCAAAAAAACGCAAAGAAATAAGAAAAACTCAGTACTCTAATTACCTTCTTATATAGTAATCAATCCATTTATACAAACAGAGAAACACTCACAATTTGGTCGTTTCTTGGCGGCTCCAACATTCAATTTCCCGGTCTGATTATTCTCCAACGCCGATGAAGACGAACGCCTATTTTGGGTTGTCGTCATTTCCCCTTCTGCAAGAACGAAGAGATAGCCGTTGCTCATGTTTATATTTTTATATATTTATATTTATCATTTTTAACAATATTATAGAAGGGAATTAGAGGAGCTTAGTGTCACGTCCCGCCACTTCACAGTAGAATTTTGCGTTCGGATAGGGGCGGAAGGGTCTAGAGTTGTGGAGAGGTTTTCGAAAGACTCTAGAACCTTTTAGATAATTCAAAAAGGCTAGAGAATTCTAAGGAATTCTCT
>NW_026031904.1:0-4555 GCF_019186545.1 Solanum stenotomum
TATTTACACCTATTATATTCTATAACAGTCTTCAAGAGAAGTTGAGTAATTAAAGAGCACTCCTTCACCCCACCCCCCAAACCCCCGGAACCGCAAATGTTCAGCATTTTGAAACACATTTTCTAACAAAGCCAATTGCCTTAAATTACTTGTGAGAATTGAGAAATTGAATTGAGAAACTAAGGCAAGGAGATCTTGTTGAAAGATTTTGAAAGAACTAAAAAACATGTCTTCATCAAATTCACGTCAGCAACTTGTTCTTGTATGCAGAGAGAACTACCAGCCATGGGTAGTGAAAATCAAAGTTTTTTTTCGATAAATAAAGATAATAGTGAAGATAAAAGCTTTAAGCTGAAAATTTATGGTAGGTAACTGAGACAGGGGAAGTCACTTGAGTTGTCTAAGGATCCGATAGTTTTTCACCTCCAAATTCTAAAGCTAAGAAGAAAAAAGAGTTAAGATCTAACAGGTTTCAGATAGCAAGAGAGCCAAACTCTACTATTCTGGAATATAGAAAAGGGAATTCATGGAACATCAATCTTAGAACGAACATACGGGATAGGGAAATGGAGGAGTTGGTCAGCCTACTAGCAGCACTTCACAATGTTGCAATTAACCGTGAAACACTAGACCAACTCAATTGTGGAGCAAAAGGGGATGGGAAGTTCTCAATTATAGCAGCATTCAAGCTTCTAGGCCCACAAAATGCAATTATAGTCACTGGCCTTGGAAGCTTATGGAAGATCAAGTTGCCCCCAATAATAGTTGCTTCAGCTGGATTGCACTTCATGGAGCTTGCCTGACCCAAGACAACCTGGCCAGAAGGAAGTTTCAGATGGCTAACAGATGTTACATGTGCATGAAGGAAGAAGAAAAACACAAACCATCTATTTGTAGCAGATCCTATGGAGTATGTTTTTAGGTCTTATTGGTCGCAATGGGTCATGCCTGAGAATATCGAATATCTGGAGTTGCTGGAAGTTGATAGCACCATCAAGAGAATCTGGAAGATGATACCTGCATCCATTTTTTGGAGTATCTGAAACGAAAGGAATAGAAGATGTTTTGATGGAATATCAACTACCTACCAATCCTGAAAAGCTAATTGCCTCATGTATTTGTATAGTTGGGTTTATTTAACCCCTCTAGATTCCCCTGATTCATATCTTAAACTTTGTCAGCTCTCTGGCTCTTGACAAACAATGTAAAGAGGAGAGCTGACCTTTTTCTACTTTGCTTTTGTAACTATTATGCATCTACTTGATGCCTGTAATAGAACTAATTACTTCATAAAGAAAAGGCTCTAACACATCTACATACTTCAGTCGCAGAAGCAATTTTTGTAAAGACTATTCCTTGCTTTTCTCTTAATGAAATATGGAAAAAATTGGTAGACAGAATATCAAAGGTCAGACAGGACCAGAAATATTAATATTATCTCTTTGAAGAGACAATTTGAAAACTTAAAATGGAGGAGATGGAGAGACGTAATACCCAAACAAGTTGATGAAACTTGTGAGTCAAATCCAAATATTAGGTAAGGATCTTTTGAAAGAAAGGATTGTGACAAAAGTCCTCCAAAGTTCACCTAAAAATTTTGCAATGAAAATCTCTTCCCCGGAGGATTTTATGGATATCGCAAAGATGATTTTTGCCGAAATTATTTGTGCCCTTGAGGCCAAGAACAAAGAAGTATGAGGTATCATGAAATCACTCATGAGCTAGCTTTGTAAATCAATAATATGATCAACCCAAGCTCTTCAAAAAAGGTAAAACTTTAGTGGAAAAGGCAAAAGCTACAAGAAGAAAAATGCAGCTCAACCTTCTCACAACCATTGCCAAAAAGGAAAGTTACCATCATCCCACCACCTTTGAAATGTAGATATTGCAAAAAAAAAAATCACCGGATGGAAAAGTTTTGTTTCCATAAGCAAAGGCAGCAACAAGAACAGCAGGTAAACCTTGTTGTTGTTGATGATGGTGATGAAGAAGAAGCAGAAGAGACAACATTGCTATTGGCACTCCAGGAGAAAGAAGTTGAACTTCAAAATTGAAATGCTGAAGAATGTTTTGTGAATTCCAACCACAAGGTTTCAGGTGTTAGAGAATGAGCTTTGTATTGGAAGAAGAAAAGGCCTTATTAGATTTTTATGATACAAGAATTATCTTAATTCATGTATAATGAAATTAATTTAAGGATACATGTATTGTTTTGTCCATGAACTAGAGAAGAGCAAAAAGTAAACAATAAAATTAAGATACGTGTACTAGACAAAGTAGGACAAGTTCTATAAACATGTACACTCTATAGCCATTTTATGCAAGCAAGTTGAGCAAAAGAAAAAAGAATCATTTACTCCACTTGTCTTCAACATAACTTGACTGATTTTTTGAGAATGTTCCTCCTTCACAAATTTCAAACACATTTCACACACTCGATTACTCGAAGAATAACGCCAATATGTTACTTTAGAATTAGTGCAAGCCTACATTTAAAATCATCAAGAATCAGTAGGTAAATTTACCCCTCTCTTTTTCCTCATTTGATCTCTCTATTGTCTATTCCTCCCCAATTCTCTTCCTTCAACCTTTTAATTCTTATTTCCTTTTATAGTGTAGTTCGACTATGGGAATCAATAAACAGAGTTGTTTCCATAGATTCCCTCTAATTGTCCTATTTTATTTTATATCTCAATTTAATTGGGCTGATTGTGTAGTTGACGAATTGATTTAAACAAATACACCTCATTTCCATTCTCCATTTCTGTTCATTAAAATTGAGGACTGCCATATAGGAAATAACATTTAAGAAAAGGATAACTAATGTAACAGAGGCGGGACAATGTGGAGCCAATTGTTAGCAGGGAAGATTATTAAGTGTACAGGCCAGGGTAAGACTGTGGAAGTGGTTAAACTTAATTGAGTTTTAAAGATAAAAATTGTAACTAAGCGGTGAAATTCTTTCGCATTCGCTCAATCACTCAACTGATTTGGAGGATTTTTCAATAATTTCTTCAATTAAGCGACCACAAGAACAATAAACTGAATTGAGTGCCCCGAATAGCTATTGTTCTATTTCTACATCGTCGGAGAATTCCAATAGTAAAGAAGAATTTACCACAGCGGCAACAAGAGAGAAGTTGGGCTAAGGTAAATTGATCAAAATAAGATGAAAAAAATCTTAGTTTACTAGAACCTGAGCAACTGGGTTCCATATCAGATTACTCTTCACTAGAACTGCATCATATATCATAATGGGGTGTTTGAATTGAAAAAACTTACCAAGAACACAATAACATTAGTTAAACAATGATGATTAGCAGCATGTGACGCATGAATTATTCGACCTCCACCAACAGAAACCCTCCATGTCCTGCTAATAAATTTACACAAACAAACAATGTACCCTAAGATAATTCCAAGGAAAACCATATTTCCACAACGAAGAGATATACACAGGAAGATTCTTACAAAGCTGTCGTGGGACTCATATTCCTTCACCCACCTCTTAATTTCTGTATAAACCTAAAAGTAGCAACTTTTCAATCAATCAACTTTGCCCTCAATTCAAAACAAGAATCTTAGAATTATAAAATAGAGGGATTGGTAAATAAAGGAACAACCAGTTGAGAGAGCAATTAAAAGTTCTTTCTCCATTTCTTTGGTTACAGAAGCAGACCCATTTTCCTGCAGTGGAGTAGAATTTCAATTTCTGCGGAAAAAAAAATAGACAGAACAAGTGAGCTTACAGTATAAGAACGGAGGTAATGGTCAATTAGAGAACAGAGGCGTGAGTGTGCCTTCGCCATAACTTGCTTTTTCAGCAAAATCAGTTTCTCCTTCAAAATTTCAAGTTCACAATGAACCCACCTCCATAGCAATACTCAGCTCGCAAGACAGGGAGAATGAATTTTATGTCTTCTCCACCAACACCGCTATTACCACCGTGTACGGCGGAAGTCGCCATTTTTCTTGGGGGTGGGTACCAACTTCTTACCGTTTTAATTGAAGTGTACAAGAGAAATTTGATGGGAATTAATTTATTTATTTTATAGTAGTATTCCACATCAGTGGGTCCTTCACTAATTCAAAATTTGAGTCAACAGCCCTCCAAATCTCGGAAATGTGCAACAAGATGATTTACTGGCTAGTTTCAAATATATGCAATAAAATAATTTGTTTATAACAACTATCGTCATGTTTTATTTATATAAAAATAATCAATTCATTTTTTCTCCGTCCAATAATAATTGTCTATTATATAGGCTGAATGACCTGGGAGACCCTTGTATTTGGCTCTGTTTGTCACCTGGATCCTTCAACTCACGATTTTACCAATTGAACAATTAAAGTTATTAAAACACAGTATTTTAAACCCCTCTGATCATGTGGGTCTCCCAATCATGCTGATGTGGATAACACCTCACTATCCACATCAGAAATATATTGCCATATCAGTTTTTGTATTACAAATAATATTTTTTTAAAAGAAATCTCAAACTAATCTCTAAAATCATTTCTTTCTTAATTTCTTTCCATTTTTTCTTCTCTTCCC
>NW_026031905.1:0-3438 GCF_019186545.1 Solanum stenotomum
GTGGCTTTATCAACCACTATTGTCTTACCAGCAGCCGCTTCAATCGACAGTAAGATTGTTTTGCAAAAAGCCCATTAAGAAATGCTGATTTGACATCTATTTGATGCACTTTCCAGCCACGTTGTGCATAAGTAGTATTAATTAAGAAGCAAACTGATTGTGTCGAGCCTAGCAACTGGAGCAAAAGTGTCAAAACAACCCTTAACTACAAGCCTTGTTTTATGCTTGTTGATTGAACCATCAACATTTAGCTTAGCTCGAAATACCTATTTTACCCCACTTACCTTCTGCCTTGAGGTTTGTCAACAAGCTGCCATGTATTTTTTTATTTTTTATCATAAACAGCTCCTACTCCATTTTAGACATATTCTTCATGTTTTCCAAAGCAGAAAAATATAGCAGTAGAAGAACTCTTCTATTGATGTCTGCAGATTACATTTTCATTAAATCACGAACCAACTCCTAAATAAATGGATAACAACTAATTGACTAGGTTTTATTAAAATGAAAGCAGTAAAAATAAATTTGTTGAAGTTCAAAAGCAAATTTCTAATACTTTCTTTTGATTAGTTTTTATTTGTATACACTACTTGAATAATCGNTTATTTTTTATCATAAACAGCTCCTACTCCATTTTAGACATATTCTTCATGTTTTCCAAAGCAGAAAAATATAGCAGTAGAAGAACTCTTCTATTGATGTCTGCAGATTACATTTTCATTAAATCACGAACCAACTCCTAAATAAATGGTTAACAACTAATTGACTAAGTTTTATTAAAATGAAAGCAGTAAAAATAAATTTGTTGAAGTTCAAAAGCAAATTTCTAATACTTTCTTTTGATTAGTTTTTATTTGTATACACTACTTGAATAATCGACTTCTAGTTTTGGCAATAAGGAATGTCTGCAATGTTGCTGAATAGTTATCAAAAGTTTAGCCTCATTCTCTTGTTGCTTAATTACTTCTAACAGTTTTAGATCTAACAAGATAGAGACTCGTCTAAAATTGAATCGTTTATAATTATGTAGAAGAATCATGTTACTTGATTATGTTTTTGCTAAACTTGGACCAACTTCACCCAGGTTGGTAGAGCAGTGCTAGGCTAATGATGTGAACAAGAGGATTTTGTGGTGGAAGACACTCGAAAAAGTCCGGCAGATAATAGTTGTAATTTGTGTTAAATAATTGTGGATGTCCTATTCGACATTGTAGACAAATTTTCAAATATTGTACCCTGAACTTAGCAGGGATTAAACCTACGTATTTTGTTTCAATACTCCTATTCGTGAAGACAATTTTCAAACATAGTTTGTAGTCTATTTCATTGATATCTACACATGTGATGCAAAATTTGCTTTTCTGAAATTTTTATTAAATATTTGCGCGATCCGGCAATCACACCTTGTTTGTATTAAATTGGTGACGTGAGATATTGTGCATACATTCAACATTTACAAATTCATATATATATATATATATATATATATATATACACTACCTTAAAAGCATGAATTCCCAAACTTGAATGTTGAATTACTATAAAACCCTCAATTAAAAATACTCAATCTATTTTATTTATTAATTTAATTATTTGTATTATATTAAAAATATGTACATTTTCACTTTAAAGAGTTTTGATTTTTTCAAAGAGTTGTGCCTTTTCCAAAAGGTTGCAACTTTTTTTGATGGGTTGTGACATTTTCAATGAGTTGTGACTTTCCGAAGGGTTGTGATTTTTCCAAAGGGTTGTGACTTTTCCAATGAGTTGTGACTTTTCCGATGAGCAATGACTTTTTCGAAAGGTTGTAACTTTTCTGATAAGGCACAATTAGTACCTATTCATACTACTATTTGTTAGCTATAAATAGAGGAGTTTCCTCTCACTTTTAAACCACAATTTTTTTTAAGTTTTGTACTATTCTTCTTCTTAAAAAATCTCTAGGGTTATTTGCAACAGTTGATTAAGTTCAAAATTCAACGAAATTCGAGGTATCACATACGAAAGAGTTGGTAAAAAAATTATCGAAAAATCATTCAACAATTCATACTCGTATTTTTCTTACGATTTTCATGAGTTAACAGTGACGAAAAGTTGTGGAAAAGACAATAATAATAAACAAATATGAAAAAAGTCACATAATTTGGGTAAGATATTTCTTCTTTGTTTTTTTCATTTTTTATCCTCTTACCCTCCCTCACGAAGGAGTTTCTTTCTAATTTTGCTAAAACAACGGCCATCAAAATAGTCCATTGAATTATTAGTTTGGATGTTAAATCCACTATTTCAAAAATAGATTTTAACTTTTTTTAAAATTAAATCATTTTTATGCTTCCCCTCTACCCCCCTCCCATCCCCCGGCGACCCCGTAATTCTTTTTTAAGAATGTTTTTGAATTTTTTTTTCTTGGATCAGGTCATGGATTAGATCTCAGGGTTGGATTTTGGAACGGTCATCGGGGTCTTGTCCTACTTTGGGTGTCGGGGTCGTGTCCTAGATCAATTATCGGGATTGATTTTCGGATCAGAATTTATTTTCCTAAAGAGTACTTTTTATTCTTAAGCCAAAAATAAAAGATATTTACTTATAAATATTTTTTCATTCACCAACTAAACGTTAAAAAATATTTTCTACTCACCTACCAAACATAAGAAAATGAGTTAGAAATCCACTGATTTTCTAAAAAACATTTTTTATGGAAAATATTTTCCTTCATACCAAACACACCCTTCATCTCAACTTTTCTACCACTTGACATGGCTCATTCTAGTGAAGATCCGTTTTCTGAAGTTGGAAAGTTATTGGAATTGTTTGAATAATCATTCTGTGTATTGCATTCTGTCCAGGTGTAACTTGTTTACTATTAGTTAAGTGATGATACGAGAAATCAACTCGTAATTTATTTCTTTAATCCATTAGCTTATAACTAGAGTTAAATGAATAAGAGTGACATAATTAGTGACTGAGCTAAAAATTCTAATAAGATGATTCGAAAACAAATTCCAACAATGCCACAATCTAAAGCAATCTCCGAGTCACCTGTGTAGAGGAGATTTAAGTTGGTCGAGATTGAAAAAAATCAACCGACAATGCATAACTAATGTAACGTATATAAACGCATATACATGAGTTTATTGACCTTGGCTTCCTTTGTCAATTATCACTACTTAATTTCCTTCTTCAAAGCTAATTACATTTAATAAAAGCTTTTATTTTTATTTTTAGTTGAATATTGAATTAGAATTGGACTTTCTATGGTAATTAAGTCCGATTGAAATTGTACTACATATATTATTAATGCATAGGATTTCTTGGAGAAAGGAATTTATTTATATGTGATATTATTTATATAAAAGATTTCTTGGAGAAAGGTTTATTTATAGGCGATATATTATTTATATAAAGGGTACTGAAAAAGGTTTTATACTAAGATTTTCA
>NW_026031906.1:0-356 GCF_019186545.1 Solanum stenotomum
AACATTAATCCATTCAACAATGCCCAACTGTCTCCTCATCAACCCAACCGACCCATACCCGGCCCAATCCCTTCATCAACAAAAGAAGAACCCAAAATATTCCCAGCAAAGGCGTCAAACAGAGCAACAACGTCTCACGTCGACCCAAAATGATGAGAAATCAACAGCGTAAACGACAATCCAAGAAGTACAAAACGACGCCTGCTCGATTTAACGCCTTCACGGAGGATACGGTGATAGACGAAAAAGCAACGAGCAAGTCAGGCAGTACTCTGTTTTTTTTGTTTTCTTCCTCACGTCTCTGTCCAGGCAGAAAGTAGCAGCACGCGGAGTCGCCTTGTGGCGTGAGATGATGC
>NW_026031907.1:0-4916 GCF_019186545.1 Solanum stenotomum
CTGGATAGCTCGAAACTGAACATGCAAATTGAGAATGCAATAATTAATCTGATAATGGTGCATTCATAAATTGAGGCATGTAAAACTGAATACTGAAATATCTGACCTAGCATGTGTAATTCAAGAACTAAAGAAATACATAGCTAGGGTTCTGAAATTCATGCGATAAACTGAGCAATTACATGATAATCTGATTTGGAACATTTAAATAACTAATTCATGATGATCTGTTTAAATTCTAGAAACCCTAGGTTTGTTCATAATCATGGAATCAAGAATCTGACTGAATTCTAGAGACCTAATGGGCGAAAGGAACCCACTAGTGAAATTCCACATACCTGGTGACGAATTCCACGGAGAAATCTTTCGATTCAGGGCTAGAACTGAAGAAACCTCGCTGTGTTCTTGAACTAGGGTTCTTGACCTTTTTCTCCTATCTTGATTCTAATTTTCTAAGTTTTGATTAATGATTTTGACTAAGGTAAGTTCTAGTTATGTTTCTAGGTTTAAACTGATTAAAATCTCATGATTTAAGGTTTAAATGACGTATCTTAGGGGTTAAACGAAATAGAAAAAGACCAAAAGACCCCTGAATTAACTGCTGTCGGAGTGACCGACGGAATGGACTGACGGTCCGTCAATCAATCGACGATCCGTCGATTGGGTCCATAGATCGAGTCTGCCCGACAAGGCTTCACTAAAACGAGCATAACTTTTTACTCGGAGGTCGGATTTTAGCAAACTCGGTGGCGTTGGAAAGATAATTCAATTATCTATCTAACCATAGCTCATGGGACACATAATTCATTTTTTGCTAAGAGTTATGACCATCTGAAGTTGATCCATCAACAATTTTCAGCTAACTGGCTGTTAATCCTAACCTACGGTTAGACCTACAGACCGTGGATTGATTGACGGTCCGTGCTGGTCAACCGTCAATCGGGATTGAAGCTGGGCTTTTGGGGCATCGATCCACGAACACGAACTACGGTCCGTGACCTGACCTACGGACCGTAAGTCCGGCCGTGGGTCAACACTTAGCCAAATTTTCTGACTGAGTTCTGGGGAAGTTTTCTGTCACGAACCACGGACCTGCAGGATGGACCGTGAGTCCATCTACGGTCCATGGATGGTGTCCGTGAGTGCCACCTGTAACACCAGAAATCTGAAATCTCTATTTTCGGATACGGGGTGTTACATTATAATCAAACTTTTGCATGTTTGAGCATTAAAAAAATGTCAGAATTACATGATTTCAGTATTTTTTTCTTTTCTGCTTATCTTAGTCCTCTGCTTTCTAGTACAAAGTACAAACCATTGAAGCACAAAATTACAGTCATCTTCTTCCTCAACAAGAAAGTAATCTTTCTCATTCTTCGCATATAAAGTTTGAATCTTTACAGAAAAAAATCATTTTTATGAGTTGTTGTATACAACTTTTATGGTTTTGCAGAGAATGCTCTTATAGAAACAGCGGAGCAGTTGGGTAAAAAGGACTGGGATTTTGATTTGAATCCTTGTAATGGCAACACAAATTGGACTACACCAAAAATTGACAATACATCGACGTATGTCAACAATGTAACCTGTAATTGCTCTACCTCTGTTGGTTTCTGTCATGTACAAATCATGTGAGCTTCTTCCTGTTCTTCTTAATGTTTTTGGCTTTCTTTCCAAAAAAATAGATATTTTCCACCAAAAGATGAATTCCAACTCTTATTCCGACAACAGGGATGGTAAGCACTCTCCATCTCCAATTCTATGGTTGTGAGTTCGAGCCAGGAGCAAAAAAAAGGTGGGAGTTCTAGGGAGGGTAAAAATGAAAAAAAAAAAAAAAAACTCTTACTCCAAATCAATTGCTTTAACCAAAAATTATACATATTTATCGACATCTAATAATGCAAAAAGAAATATCATGAACGCCTGCTATGAGTACATAGGCTCCTGCTTTTATACTATACCCCTAAACACTATATAATAATCCTCCAAGGTAAAACAGAAAAAATTCCAATGAAATGAACTTTATTTACATGACACACCATATATATTTCTTCCTCTATGTCAAAACTTTGTTTATTTATCTGGAACCAGTTTGATTACCACACGGGGATCTGAAAATAAACAACCTTTGCTTTCATATTTGGATAATGTAAAGCAACAGGATTTCAAATTATAATGTTAACTCTTGTTATAATGTTAACAGATTACTCAAAGGACAAGATCTTGCAGGTGTTCTCCCTCCCTCCCTGATCAAGTTACCTTATCTCACGAAAATGTACTGTTTAACTGACTTGGATCTATATTTTTAAACTCTTAGGAATTTTGTTTTTTTTTTTTATTACCAAATAATCATTTTGATTATCCTTTGCCTGAGATATATATTGTTCAACATCTGTCCTGCAGTGATGTCTCGCACAACTATTTGAGTGGTACTATTCCCCCTGAATGGGCATCTATCAAACTGGAATTTATGTGAGCTGCACTTGAATTGCACTTAATACTTTAGACATTATATAAAAGGTCCCTTTAATTTAAACTATCCAATAATTCATGGTTTTCAGGTCTGTTATGGTGAATCGACTCTCTGGGACGATTCCTAAATACTTGGGATGTAACGATCCTTTCAAAACGATACCACTACTAAAACAAGAAATTTAATTAAATACTTGCAACATTTAAAACCAATTAATGAGGGCATACTGATTTTAATCTAGTAGAGGGATTAGATTCATAATGAACTCCAAAATAAATAAATATAGCATTTAAGCAATTAACCGACCAGATCTTCATGCATATGTTAACCTCACACTCGAGGGTGAAATAACAAGAATATTACAAGCTTTCGAGTACCGAAATCAGCCGGCTCATGCTTCACACAACTTTCAAGACATGTAGCAAATTAGTATATTTCGAATCCATAACAACTAAATTAAAGTTTAACATAAACATAAGAGTTGTACATATACGAATTATCTTTCCAAATCATATTTATTCACAGTAAACAAAGTTCTATAGAACGAGATATGCTTAATCTACTAAACACTACCCAGCTCAAAAACAAATTTTACCACTTACCTAAGAGAAGAGTGTAACTCGATTTCCAGCCAAAAGGACCAAGATTTTCTCTTGTGATCTTGAAGAACAACAGGTTAGATAATGTTATAAGGGACTTATACTTCAGGTGAGACGAATTTCCTAAGAGGAGGTGTCAAAATATAGTAACACAAGATGTGCTTATCATATACACAGCTGTCCAGAAAAGTTGGCTGCCCAAATACTTGTGTGCTGCCCAAATGCATACATATACACCTATGTATATATATCCTTCACCTCCTTTTAAACCTATACATATTTCTAATTAAAACATTACGCAAATACCCCCATACAATACATTAAATTACGATGACAATTATTTTAAGCTCACAAAATTAAAAGAACTGTGAGTACCTCTGAATATACTTTCAATATAATGCCCTCTAGGTCCTATTGCATTCCTGTTTGTCTGAAGTCTCCTTCTTTCCCTTTTGGCATCAATGCAGTAGGCTGAGCGGTAACAACTTCACTGGAATATTTCCTACCTTTGAGAGTTTGAAAAACCTTACGGCATTGTGAGCATTTTCACACCATTTGATGTGTAAAAGCTAGTATTTTCTACTTAGATTTAAATTAAATCAGACTTCATGCTTGGTTAACAGAGAGATTCAAGCTTCGGGTTTTGAAGGACCTGTACCACCAAGCATTTCTGTCTTGACTGAAATGAAGGAATTGTGAGTTGTTTTCTAGGTTGCATACTTTCTTTAGTTGCGTATTATGGTGTCCCCTTTTATTTGGCTGGGATTTTATATTAATATGATGCCTTTACAGAAGAATCAGTGACTTGACTGGAAGTGCGTCAAAATTTCCGCCACTAGAGAACATGACAGGCCTAACTAAATTGCAAGTAAGTCTCTTGAATTTGGTTTTATACATTAATGGTTCCATAGTTGTTGAAAGTGTTCTCTTTCCTGAAACTAATTTGTGACTGCAGGATGTTGAGGAGCTTCAATTTATCAGGGAAGATTCCTTCTTACATAGCTAATATGTCTCAATTGAAAATTCTGTAAGTTTGCCTTCCCTCTGATTTGTTTCTTTCTTTTTTGATATCCTTTACTTTCTCCCTTCCATACACTGCTGTTTTAACCGAATTTATGTATGCGGCCTTCTTGATTATTGTCACGAATTCTGCTCAGTGCTTAGACTTGGAAACATGAGGAGGGGAATTTCAACCTAGCCAAAATTCTTTCATTACATAATCTTTAAAATATTCTTCATGCTATAGGTCTCAAGATGGTATAGTATTTTTTCTGGTTTGAATATGGTTTTCTTTTTGGGCAGAGATCTAAGCCAACAGGCTTGAAGGACCGATCCCGGATCTGGAGCACCTGGACAAACTGAAGACCTTGTAAGTGACAAATTTATCATACTCTAAATTCTTCTTTTAGCTTGCCTGACTATATGCCTGCCGTAAATTCTCAACAAAGCCAACTTCTTCTCCTTCATTGAAGTACATATGATAAAATTTATACCTGAGACTTGATGTCAACGAGCCAAGTCTTCAAACACATTTAATGCAAAGAAATTTTAGTTTCTGACATTTTATAGGTTATTTAGAGCTTGATTCATTTATTTTGAAGTTTTTTGTTCAAATTGATATCTGTTGAAATAAAGATTTTGCTTCGCAAGGTACCTGACAAGCAATAGACTTACTGGACCAATTCAGGATTGGATCGAAAATAGAAATTCCGAATAGTAAGTTTATTACTTTGGATTAGCATGGCTTTGCTTATAACCTACTCATGCCATGAGAATGCTAGATTCTCTTCATCTCAAGAACTTAAGATTCTAAGGACATATATCCCATAAATGCCAATTTTTCA